>NC_069499.1:100534613-100687113 GCF_027579735.1 Bombina bombina | reverse complement strand
ACGTGAGATCGTGTTCGTATTGCACCTAACTTGTAATACCAGCGCACATTTGCAGGTTAGTTTCCATATCCTTTTAAGCACCATAACCACCAACGCAACCTGAACCCTCTACACTATTAAACCCTTAAGCGACATAACCCCCAATGCAACCCAACTGCAAACTATAGAAAATAAATAACCCATTACACAAAATTATACAACCATTACAAGGAACCACACCAAATTAAAGCCTAACACAAAATTAATTATTTAATAATGAATTAAAGAAGAAGCTTATGTCAGTTCAGTGAACATAAGTCTGTATCTTCTGTTGATTAAATATACTCCATTTAAAACTGCAGAAGGAGGGAATAGGTAGGGAGGGCAATTTAAAAACAAAAGGCAATCTATGCTATATATGCTGAGTGAAGTGGTATTAATGGAACAATAAGCACCTCTTTAGGGTTGCAACCTTAACCATGTCAACCTAGCCAGTCATGAGTTTCACATGCTTCAGGGTATGCAGGCAGGAACATGTATAGGACAGCACTAGCCATGTTCCTACCTGCACACCCTGCATCATGTGTAACTCATAACTGTCCAGGTTAACATGGCCGAGGGGGCAACCCTTGGTTTCAAAATGCTGCAAAGTGCCTAGACCAGCTGGGTGATTTGGAACATTTTAAAAACTTAGGTTACCAGAATTTGTATTTTGCATCCCCCCCCCCCTTGAGAAAATGGGACAAGCACAATTTTTTTTACATAAAAACAAGAGGTTTTAAATGTCCCCTTAACAGGTTTTGTCACATATTCTACTTGAGCTGCAGGACAAGCCTGGCTGCTGAATACGTAGCAGTGCTCTTGCTGCAATCCGACAATGGGGTCTATTCAAATCTTTCATTAAACATCATGAAGGTTTTTTTCTACAAATGTATTTATCTACATACTTCACATGAATTTACAATTATGTAGATAAATCAATTGATACGGTTTTCTAAAGGATTATAACACACCCCAATGCCTCTCTTATAGTATGCTCTGTATTGCTAAGGTTACATAAACAAGACTTATTAAAACTCTGATACATTATCACTACTAGGCTGAAGGATTAAAATGGAATTGATACCACAGAAATAGATAATATAGAGCAAGCAACATATTTCATGAATTTCCGCATCTGCTCTATAGAAACCAACAATTTGCACATCACCCCCCCCCCCCACACACACACACACACACACACACACATATTTTCATAGATCTAAAGCTCACTGAAGAAAAAACAAAAAAAAACTGAAACTTAGGGACCGATTTATGAAGCAGTCAAGCTGCTTATTCTACGTGAGCCTTCAGGCTCGCCGGAATCAGGAGTTAAGAAGCAGCGGTCATAAGACTGTTGCTCCTTAACTCGTCCGCCACCTTTGAGGCTACAGCAAATCATGTACGTCCGAAACATGATAAATGGGCCCCTTAGATTGGATTTAAAGGGACACTGAACCCAAAAATTTTCTTACATGATTCAGATAGAGCATGCACTTTTAAACAACTTTCTAATTTATTCCTATTATCACATTTTCTTCATTCTCTTGGTATCTTTATTTGAAAAACAAGAATGTAAGTTTAGATGCCAGCCCATTTTTAGTGAACAACCTCGGTTGTTCTTGCTGATTGGTGGATTAATTTTAACCGACCAATAAACAAATGCTGTCTAGGGTTCTCAACCAAAAAATAACTTAGATGCAAAAAAAGATAGCAAGAAAACGAAGAAAAATTGATAATAGGAGTAAATTAGAAAGTTGCTTAAAATTGCATGCTCTATCTGAATCACGAAAGAAAAAATTTGGGTTCAGTGTCCCTTTAATATCATACGGCTAGATTACGAGTTTTGCGGTAAGAGGGGTGCAGTGCTAACTTGCACGTTATTGTCACTGCTCACTTTCCTACAGCGCTGGTATTACAGGTTTTCATAAACCCGGCGTTAAAAGGCAAGAAGTGAGCGTAGAGCAAAATTGAGCTCAATACCGCACTCCAATACCAACGCTGCTTAAGTCAGCGGTGAGCTGGTTGCACGTGCTCGTGCACGATTTCCCCATAGACATCAATGGGTATCCCGCCCCCAATGCCGCTGCAACCTACCTACATTTATTAACCTCTAATCTGCCGCCCCCAACGTCGCCGCCACTATAAGTAAATTTATTAACCCCTAAACCTAAGTCTAACCCTAACCCTAACACCCCCTAACTTAAATATAATTCAAATAAATCTAAATAAAACCTACTATTAATAACTAAATAATTCCTATTTAAAACTAAATACTTACCTGTAAAATAAACCCTAAGCTAGCTACAATATAACTAATAGTTACATTGTATCTAGCTTAGGTTTTATTTTTATTTTACAGGCAAGTTTGTATTTATTTTAACTAGGTAGAATAGTTACTAAATAGTTATTAACTATTTACTAACTACCTAGCTAAAATAAATACAAATTTACCTATAAAATAAAACCTAACCTGTCTTACACTAACACCTAACCTTACACTACAATTAAATAAATGACCTAAATTAAATACAATTAACTAAATTAAATACAAATAACTAAATTAAATACAAATACTTAAATTACAAAAACAAACAAACACTAAATTACACAAAATAAAAAACAAATTACAAGATATTTAAACTAATTACACCTAATCTAATAGCCCTATAAAAATAAAAAAGCACCCCCAAAATAAAAAAAACCCTAGCCTAAACTAAACTACCAATAGCCCTTCAAAGGGCCTTTTGCGGGGCATTACCCCAAAGAAATCAGATCTTTTACCTGTAAAAAAAAATACAAACAACCCCCCAACAGTAAAACCCACCGCCACACAACCAACCCCCCAAATAAAACCCTAACTAAAAAACACCTAAGCTCCCCATTGCCCTGAAAAGGGCATTTGGATGGGCATTGCCCTTAAAAGGGCATTTAGCTCTATTGCTGCCCAAATCCTAATCTAAAACTAAAACCCACCCAATAAACCCTTAAAAAACCTAACACTAACCCCCGAAGATCCACTTACAGTTTTGAAGACCCGACATCAATCGTCAACGAAGCCTGGAGAAGTCCTCAACGAAGCAGCAAGAAGTCCTCAACGAAGCCGGGAGAAGTCTTCATCCAAGCCGGGAGAAGTGGTCCTCCAGACGGGCAGAAGTCTTCATCCAGACGGCATCTTCTATCTTCATCCATCCGGCGAGGAGCGGGTCCATCTTCAAGACATCCGGCGCGGAGCATCCTCTTCTTCCGACGACTCCCGACGGATTAAGGTTCCTTTAAGTGACGTCATCCAAGATGGAGTCCCTTAGATTCTGATTGGCTGATAGAATTCTATCAGCCAATCGGAATTAAGATTGAAAAAATCCTATTGGCTGATGTAATCAGCCAATAGGATTGAACTTTAATCCTATTGGCTGATCTAATCAGCCAATAGGATTGAGCTTGCATTCTATTGGCTGTTCCAATCAGAAGAAGATGCCGTCTGGATGAAGACTTCTGCCCGTCTGGAGGACCACTTCTCCTGGCTTGGATGAAGACTTCTCTCGGCTTCGTTGAGGACTTCTTGCCGCTTCGTTGAGGACTTCTCCCGGCTTCGTTGACGATGGATGTCGGGTCTTCAAAACTGTAAGTGGATCTTCGGGGGTTAGTGTTAGGTTTTTTAAGGGCTTATTGGGTGGGTTTTAGATTAGGGTTTGGGCAGCAATAGAGCTAAATGCCCTTTTAAGGGCAATGCCCATCCAAATGCCCTTTTCAGGGCAATGGGGAGCTTAGTTTTTTTTAGTTAGAGTTTTATTTGGGGGGTTGGTTGTGTGGGTGGTGGGTTTTACTGTTGGGGGGTTGTTTGTATTTTTTTCAGGTAAAAGAGCTGATTTCTTTGGGGCTATGCTCCGCAAAAGACCCTTTTAAGGGCTATTGGTACTTTACTTTAGGCTAGGGTTTTTTTATTTTGGGGGGGCTTTTTTTATTTTGATAGGGCTATTAGATTAGGTGTAATTAGTTTAAATATCTTGTAATTTGTTTTTTATTTTGTGTAATTTAGTGTTTGTTTGTTTTTTGTAATTTAGGTATTTGTATTTAATTTAGTTAATTGTATTTCATTTAGGTAATTTATTTAATTGTAGTGTAAGGTTAGGTGTTAGCGTAACTAAGGTTAGGTTTTATTTTACAGGTAAATTTGTATTTATTTTAGCTAGGTAGTTAGTAAATAGTTAATAACTATTTAGTAACTATTCTACCTAGTTAAAATAAATACAAACTTGCCTGTAAAATAAAAAAAACCTTAAGCTAGCTACAATGCAACTATTAGTTATATTGTAGCTAGCTTAGGGTTTATTTTACAGGTAAGTATTTCGTTTTAAATAGGAATTAATTAGTTATTAATAGTAGGTTTTATTTAGATTTATTTGAATTATATTTAAGTTAGGGTGTGTTAGGGTTAGACTTAGGTTTAGGGGTTAATAAATTTAGTATAGTGGCGGCGACGTTGGGGGCGGCAGATTAGGGGTTAATAACTGTAACGTAGGTTGCGGCGATGTTAGGGGCGGCAGATTAGGGGTTAATAATATTTAACTAGTGTTTGCGAGGCGGGAGTGCGGCGGTTTAGGGGTTAATAGGTACTTTATGGGTGTTAGTGTACTTTTTAACACTTTAGTTATGAGTTTTATGCTACAGCTTTGTAGTGTAAAACTCATAACTACTGACTTTAGAATGCGTTACGACTCTTGCGGGATAGGCTGTACCACTCACTTTTTGGCCTAAAAAAAAAAGCTGGTAATACCGGCGCTATGGAAGTCCCATTGAATAAAGACTTTACGAAAATTGCGTAAGTTAATTTGCGGTACGGCCAAAAAAGTGTGCAGGACAGCAGTACCTACAAGACTCGTAATAGCAGCGGTAGTGAAAAAGCAGCGTTATGAGCCCTCACGCTGCTTTTTTACTCATAACGCAAAACTCGTAATCTAGCCGATTGTGATTACACATACATTTAGATTTTGAAGAATCCAGAAAATCCCTAATTTTACATTTGGGTCAGCCAATAAGTATGTAAGCTTTAATTTTTCCCTTAACCAATCCTGACCCCATAAAAAAAAAAAAAATGCTTCTGCTGGTTTGTGGCACATACTACTACTTTAACTTTATTAAAGTTTAAAGGGACATGAAAAACATTTTTTATTCTTTCATGATTCCTTTAAGACAATTTTAAACAAATTTCCAATTTACTTCTATTATCAAATTTGATTCATTTTCTTGGTATCATTTGTTGAAGGAGCAGCAATGCACTACTTGGAGCTAGCTGAACACATCAGGTGAGCCAATGACAAGAGATGTATAGATGCAGCCACAAATCAGTAGCTAGTTTCCACTAGTGCATTGCTGTTCCTGAGCCTACCTAGATATGCTTTAAAACAACAATATATTAGATAACAGAAGTAATCTGAATAATTGTTTATGATTAAGTTCTCTGTCTAAATAATGAAAGAAAACTTGGGTTTCATGTCCATTTAATGCTGTTGTTCAGTGGTTTATGAATATCCATTAATTATCAAATAATGTTGACAAAATAAAAAGATGATCCCAGGAAATAGTTTGGATAAAACAAACTAAACAATTTTTTTGCATGATGAATGATTCTTTTTTTTTTAAAAAAAAATTGTATCAGTTTCTTTTTTTTTTTTTCAGATAAACCATTTAGGGCCAGATAACAAGTGGCACGCTAACTGTTTCGCCCAAGCGATATCAGGTTTATCGTGTCTGTTTGTGCTCGTCAAAAGGAGTGCTTGTATTACAAGTTGAAGTTAAATCTGAACGCTTGAGCGCAAACGCTACTAGAATGATTACCGCACCCTCAGAGCTCTAGTTAACTTTACAAGAGACAAAAAGTTGCACAAAACACATCAAAAAATACATTACAGTTACACTCATTCCAAAAGAGTTGAGTGTGCACTCTCACCAACATCATACAGCTGCCAGGGTGCTATTAAAGAAATGCACAAAAGTTCGAAAATAAAGCAATCACTGGGCTTTAGTCAACAGTGACAATCCTTTTATTACTGTGACGTTTCGGGACGTTGACAGTTACACTCATAATAACATCATCTAATAAAAATTATTTAAAAAAATACTGCACAAAAAAGTTATAAGGGCTTAAAGATATGAGGTCTCAGGTGTTAGAAAAAAAGGGCAGCAAAGGGCTTAAGGTAGAGATACATACATATACATGTCTAAATATATATATGTATATGTGTGTGTACATATGTTTTAATGTATTTATATGTGTATATATGTATTTACAGACATATATACACATACTGTATAAATACATAAATTCATATGTATACATATATAGACATATATCAAAGTGAATTGGAGTCATTTGCAGTGAAGTAGATGAAAACATGTTAAAAGCATATTTATGCAATATTCATATTTAATAAAGTGTTATACTGTGTATTTACTGTAAATATTTCACATTCTACATAGCAGAATAAGTTCTATGTATTTCTAAATAGATATTTCTATATATATCTGTATATATCTATACCTATGTATAATCATTTATATATATATGTAGAGAGAGAGAGAGAGAGAGAGGTATATTCCCCAAAAAAGCAGATATATTTAGAAATATGTATTTATGAACATATTCTGCTATGTGTAGAACATTGGAATGTGAAATATATATTTTTTTTCAAATTTTCGGGCTCCATTCACTTCTATGGGGGAATACAGTAACGCGATATTCTAACTTAGGCTTTTTGCATGCGTTGGGTTAACACTCATGCAAAAACTTTTTTCTTTCGACTTCTAATACGCACGCAAAACGCTTACTTCTAGCGCAGTTAACGCATGAGCGGGAGCGCAAAATACTGCTCCACTCATAATCTAGCCCTTAAAGTGATGGTAAACCTTAACTAAACAAATGCCATATATTTAATCTTTGCCATTAAAAAAGTATATGTGTACCTTTTTTGTTTTTAATCCATCTGTGAAAGGGTTAAATTAGTGCATATAGTAATGCTTCTATTGCAATGTTATGCCGACCCAATTGGATGAAAGCTTTATTTTATGACAATTCCAGTGAACATCCAATAAACATGTGTGTCATAAGGGCTTTAAAGGGGCTGACATAAGTCCTTTAAAGCCCTTAGAAAGCCTATGTTGAGAGTGAATGTGACTGCTCTATACATCACAGCCCGGCCAAAAGAGGAAATGAAGGGGGGCGGAGGAACAGACAATACCAATTAGGATTATAAATCTTATATTATAATATACAGTATATATATATATATATATATATACATATACACTTTTAAAAAAAATAATGATGTGGTTTTACTTGCAAACTAATATATTTTTTTATTGCAACCTTCTTATACCATAATTTTATAGAGCACTAGAACAAACATAAATACCCCATCACCCTTATAAATCCGCAATCAGTGTGAGCTTGCTCATTACATATGCATAAATTTAAATATTTGGTGGCAGAATGACAAAGAGCACCATGACAGTGACAGATACTTTTCTAAGATACAGTACTGACTGATAATCACCGCTGCTGCAGTGCCCTGAGGGCAATAAATGGATATCTGCCTCTATAAAGGAAAGTAGTAAGAATTTCCTTAAAGGGACAGTCAAGTCCCAAAAAAACTTTCATGATTTAAATAGGCTATGTAATTATAAAAAACTTTCCAATTTACTTTTATCATCAATTTTGCTTTGTTTTCTTCGTATTCTTAGTTGAAAGCTAATTCTAGGAGGTTCATATGCTAATTTCTTAGCCATTGAAGACTGCCTCTAATCTGAATGCATTTTGACCACTAGGGGGCATTAGTTCATGTGTTTAGTAGATAACATTGAGCTCATGCACGTGAAGTTACTCTGGAGCCAGCTCTGATTGGCTAAAATGGATGTCTGTCAAAAGAACTGAAATAAGGGGGCAGTTTGCAGAGGCTTAGATACAAGGTAATCACAATCACAGAGGTAAAAGGTATATTTCTATAACAGTGTTGGTTATGCAAAACTGAGGAATGGGTAATAAAGGGATTATCTATCTTTTTAAACGACAAAAATGCTGGTGTTTACTGTCCCTTTAACTATGATTTACAATAATTGACCAGATTTTTAGGATTAAAGGACCATTGTAACCACAAGACATTTCTGTAGTGCTGTTGTAGAATAACATATCAGCCAAATTTAAACTTATTTAAAACATAAATTATGCTTACCTGATAATTTCCTTCTGTATGAGGAGAGTCCACGGCATCATTCCTTACTGTTGGGAAATACTGAACCTGGTCACCAGGAGGAGGAAAAGACACCCCAGCCAAAGGCTTAAATACCCCCCCCCCCCCTACTTCCCTCATATCCCAGTCATTCTGCCAAGGGAACAAGGAACAGTAGGAGAAATATCAGGGTATAAATGGTGCCGGAAGAGAAAAACTAATTTTGGTCCGCCCATCTGAGTATACAGGTGGGGGCCGTGGACTCTCCTCATACAGAAGGAAATTAAATTATCTGGTAAGCATAATTTATGTTTTCCTTCTTAATACGAGGAGAGTCCACGGCATCATTCCTTACTGTTGGGAAAACTATACCCAAGCTCTAGAGGACACTGAATGATAGCGGGAGGGGTAAAAGAAAGGCGGACCCTAATCTGAGGGCACCACAGCCTGCAAAACCTTTCTCCCAAAAGCTGCTTCCACCAAAGCAAAAATGTCAAATTTGTAGAACTTTGAAAAAGTATGTAAGGAGGACCCCTGTGACGAAAGGCAAAGAATGACTGGGATATGATGGAAGTAGGGGGAGTATTTAAAGGGACATTATACATTCATTTTTTCTTTGCATAAATGTTTTGCAGATGATCTATTTATATAGGCCATAAAGTTTTTTTTTTTTAAATGTATAGTTTTGCTTATTTTTAAATAACATTGCTCTGATTTTCAGACTCCTAACCAAGCTTCAAAGTTTTATGAGAATACCGTCAGCTACCTACTCCAGCTCGCTCCTGTTTGTGTAAAGGGTCTTTTCATAATGCAAAAGGAGGGGGGGGAGTGTATTATTTCCCACTTGCAGTGGGCTTTCCAGCTACCTTTTCAACAGAGCTAAACTGAGAGCTTCTAAGTACGTTTTTAAACAGTTTTATACTGGATTTTTATATCAGTATCTGTGCATCCTATTCTTAATAGTAGTGTCTATTACATGCAGTTATATGAAAATGAGTGTATACTGTCCCTTTAAACCTTTGGCTGGGGTGTCTTTGCCTCCTCCTGGTTGTCAGGTTCAGTATTTCCCAACAGTGAGGAATGATGCCGTGGACTCTCCTCATATTAAGAAGGAAATTACTTTTTACAGCAATTGTTTATCAATAGCAAAATTCCGCCCAACCAATCTGGGCTTCAGTCTGCAGACAGCATGGCTAGTCAAGATCATTATTTTAGTATAAAGTATATCAGCCAATCAGATTCAAGTTCAATCCGATTGGCTGAACCAATCAGCCAATCGGATTGAACTTGAATCTGATTGGCTGATTCAATCAGCCAATCAGATTTTTCTAACTTAATTCTGATTGGCTGATAGAATCCTATCAGCCAATCGGAATTCGGCGGACGCCATCTTGGATGACGTCATTTAAAGGTACCTCATTCGTTGTTCAGTCGTCGGCCGGGATGGATGCTCCGCGGTGGCGGAGCGAAGAAAGAAGATTGAAGATGCCGCTTCATGGAAGATGTTGCCGGAAGGAAGAAGACTTTGCTGCCGCTTGGAGGAAGACGTCGCCGGGAGGAAGAATTCTTCTTTGCCGCTTGGAGGAAGACATCGCCGGAGGAAGAATTCTTCTTTGCCGCTTGGAGCAAGACATCGCCCGGATCGGATTAGGAGTTCGGCCCGGTGTGGTGAAGACAAGGTAGGGAGATCTTCAGGGGGGTAGTGTTAGGCTTTTTTAAGGGGGGTTTGGGTGGGTTTAGAATAGGGGTATGTGGGTGGTGGGTTGTAATGGGGGGGGGGGTATTGTATATGTTTTTAAATGCAAAAGAGCTGAATTCTTTGGGGCATGCCCCCACAAAAGGCCCTTTTAAGGGCTGGTAAGGTAAAGAGCTTTGAACTTGTTTTAATTTAGAATAGGGAAGGGAATTTTTTTTATTTTGGGGGGCTTTATTATTTTATTAGGGGGCTTAGAATAGGTGTAATTAGCTTAAAAATCTTGTAATCTTTTTTTTATTTTTTGTAATTTAGTGTTTGGTTTTTTTTGTAATTTAGTTTAGTTTATTTAATTGTATTTTTAGATAGATATTTGTTGTTTATTTAATTTATTGATAGTGTAGGTGTATTTGTAACTTAGGTTAGGATTTATTTTACAGGTAATTGGGTAATTATTTTAACTAGGTAGATATTAAATAGTTCATAACTATTTAATAGCTATTATACCTAGTTAAAATAATTAACAATTTACCTGTAAAATAAATATTAACCCTAACATAGCTACAATGTAATTATTAATTATATTGTAGCTATCTTAGGGTTTATTTTATAGGTAAGTATTTAGATTTAAATAGGAATATTTTAGTTTATAATATGAATTAGATTAATTTAATATAAATTTAGTTAGGGGTGTTAGGGTTAGATAGAGTTAATATAGTTAATATAAATACTATAGTAACTATATTAACTATATTAACCCTAATATAATTAGGGTTAATATATTTAATATATATAATGTAATACCTATATTAACTATAATATACTTAGGGTTAATATAGATAATATAGCTGGCGGCGGGGTAGGTAGATTAAATTAGGGGTTAATCATTTTAATAGAGATGGCGGCGGTGTAAGGGGCTTACATTAGGGGTTAATAATATTAATATAGCTGGCGGCGGTATAGGGGGATTAGATTAGGGGTTAATAATTTTTATATAGGTGGCGGCGGTGTAAGGGGTCAGATTAGGGGATAGATAAGGTAGATGGCGGCGGTTTTAGGGGCTCACAGTAGGGGGTTAGTTTATGTAGATGGCGGCGGGGTCCGGGAGCGGCGCTTTTAGGGGTTAATAACTTTATTAGGGATTTCGGGGGATCGCGGTTGACAGGTAGATAGACATTGCGCATGCGTTAGGTGTTAGGTTTTATTTAGCAGATCGCGGGTGACAGGTAGATAGACATTGCGCATGCGTTAGGTGTTAGGTTTTATTTAGCAGATCGCGGGTGACAGGTAGATAGACATTGCGCATGCGTTAGGTGTTAGGTTTCTTTTCTAGTTAGTTTAGGGAGTTACGGGGCTCCAATAGTCAGCGTAAGGCTTCTTACGGCTGCTTTTTGTGGCGAGGTGAAAATGGAGTAAGATTTCTCCATTTTTGCCACGTAAGTCCTTACGCTGCATATTGGATACCAAACTGCGCTGGTTTGGTATACCTGCCTATGGCCCAAAAAACTACGGGCGACGGCAAAAATATACGCGCGTAACTTCTAGGTTACGCCGTATATGTGATACCAAACCAGCGTAAATATTGGCGTCGCCGGCTTTTGCGGGCGACGATTTTTATCGGATCGACCCCATGATTGTTGCTTTTTATATGGGACGTCCCTTTATCTGAGCTCAGAATCATTAATATCATTCATTAATTTTTCTTATTGTTCCTTTTTTTTTATACCCTTATTTTGTCTTATGTTTGACATATGTGTTTCACTGTTGCTTTTTAAATATTTTACTTTAGATTGTGACTAACTCTGCTAGATTGCTACATAGTTCTAGCAATCTTGTTCCATATATTCCTTGGAATAAAACCGTTTTTATATATAACATATGTTTTTATATAATCTTTATTGTCTGTATTTTTCACTCTATTTCTACGCTCCTTACTAATACAGTATTATGTGTTATTAATACAATACTATTTCTACGCTCTTTAGTAATACAGTACTATATGTTGTTTTTTGGCCATTACACATCCATATTGATAATCTCTTTGGGCCCAGCTTTTCCACCAGCACACTTAAGCCCCCTTTGGGTGGCGCTCCTATGTCCCCACTATTTATTTATTGATTCAGATAGAGCATATAATTTTAAGACACTTTTAAACTCACTTCTATTTTCAAATGTGCTTCGTTCTCTTGGTATCCCTTGTTAAAAAATGTATACGCAAATATCATACACTAGTGGGAGCTGCTGCTAATTGGTGCCTGCACACATTTGTCTCTTGTGATTGGCTAAATAGATATTTTAAGCTTCCTGTCAGTAGTGCAATGCTGCCCTTCAGCAATAGATAATAAAAGAATGAAGAAAATGTGATAATAGAATTAAATTGGAAAGTTGTTTAAAATAGTATGTTCTATCTGAATCATAAAAGAACATTTTGGGGTTTACTATCCCTTTAACTTGTCTAATTGAAATCATCAATATATGATACAATCGGGATGATTGACAGCCCCTGCTAGCGGCCAATTGGTCGACAGTGAGCAAGGGAGCGGCATTGCACAAGTATTTCATCAGAGATGCTTGTGCAATGTTAAATGCAGATAGCGTATGCTGTCGGCATTTAGCGAGGTCGAGCGGACATGATTCGCTACAGCAAATCATGTCCACTCGACTTTTAATAAATCTACATAGACTTATGTTTAGGCTGGCTGTTATGGGCCCCCACAGCACTTGGTCCCTGGTGCCACTGCACCACTGTTAGTTCCACCCCTGCCTTTAGTTGAGGAACCCAAGGTGCAACAGTGATGTAAATCTATCCTGGATTCCAGCCTTTTTACTTTTGCCTTGCCTGCTCTCATGAACGGTGTTATTTGTACCCTCTCCTCATGCATCAATCTCCCCTTGTTTGCTATAGAGATGTCTGTACTGTAAAAAATCCTTTGTTACTTGTGCAAACAGTAGTGTGACTAATGTACAAATCATAATTTGCAATTCATAAGCCACTCTTTGTGCTTGAATGCTCACAAGTAATGTGGCAATACTAATGTGAAATGTTTGCACAAAGACAGAATAAACACTGATACCTATTTTCAAAAATATATTTACCAGTAGAAGTGAGGTAAAAACTTTAGTGCATTCTAGTTAATGTATGTTATGCGCTACAGGGTTTTTAATGAACGCAATAAAATTTGCGTTATTCCACCCTCTATAGCGCAGCCATTACAAGTTTTGAAACAACCGGCTTGTGCGTGCGATATGGCTGCATTAAGCTTCATAACGCACAGAATACAAGCGCTGTTTTGACGTGCTCGTGCACCCTTTCCCCATAGACATCAATGGGGAGAGCGGGTTATAAATAAAGCTAACACCTGCGATCACGGAATGAAAAGCTCCGTAACACCCTAACATAAACTCCACGTCTAAACACCCCTAATCTGTCACCCCAACATTGCCGACCCCTACATAATGTTATTAACCCCTAATCTGGCGCTCCCGATATCGCCGCCACCAAAATAAAACAAATAACCCCTAATATTTTGCTCCCGATATCGCCGCCACTATACTAAAGTTATTAACCCCTATACCTCTGCACCCCAACATCGACCACACTAGAATAAATCTATTAACCCCTATTTCGCCATTCCCCGACATCGCCGCCACTAAATAAAGCTATCAACCCCTAAACCTCTGGACTCCCACATCGCAACAACCTAAATTAAACTATATTAACCCCTAAACTTAACCCTAACCCTAATGTAACCCTAACCCTCCCTAACTTTAACATAATTAAAATAGAGCTAAATTAAAGTTACAATTATTAAACTAAATACATACTTGCCTGTGAAATAAAACCTAAGCTAGCTACAATATAACTAATAGTTATATTGTAGCTAGCTTAGGTTTTATTTTTATTTCACAGATAAGTTTGTATTTATTTTAACTAGGTAGACTAGTTAGTAAATAGTTATTAACTATTTAATAACTACCTAGTTAAAAAAAAAATACAACATTACCTGTGAAATAAAACCTAAGCTGCCTTACACTAAAACCTAACATTACAAAAAATAAAAAACACTAAAATTACAAAAAATAAAAAAACCTACCATTACAAAAAATAACAAACGAAATTATCCAAAACAATAAAAATTATTCCTATTCTAATACTCTTTAACAAAATAAAAAAAACACCCCAAAATAAAAAACCCTAATCTATAATAAACTACCAAGGGCCCTTAAAAGGGCATTTTGTGGGCCCTTAAAAGGGCCTTTTGTAGGGCATTGCCCTAAAGATATCAGCTCTTTTTCTACAAAAGAAAAACAAACACCCCCTAACAGTATACAAACCCCCACCCCCTAAACCCACATAATAAAAATAAAGTAAAACCTAATCTACCCATTGCCCTGAAAAGGGCATTTGTATGGGCATTGTCCTTAAAAGGGCATTCAGCTCTTTTGCTGCCCATTAAAAATAAAAAATGGCTATTCTAAAAAGAAAAACCCACCCCAAAACGAAAAAAAAAACACTACACAAAATAACAAACGAATTATCCAAAATAATAACAATTTTTCCTATTCTAATACCCATTCAAAAAAAAAAAACACCCCAAAATAAAAAAACCTAATCTATAATAAACTACCAATAGCCCTTAAAAGGGCCTTTTGTAGGGAATATACTAAGTTAAACAGCTCTTTTACCTGAAAAAAATACAAAGACCCACTAACATTAGAAACCCCCACACCCCCAAACCCACAAAATAAAAAAAACTATCTAAAAAACCTAATTACCCATTGCCCTGAAAAGGGCATTTGTATGGGGATTGCCCTTAAAAGGGCATTTAGCTCTTTTGCATTGCCCTGAAAAGGGCATTTAGCTCTTTTAAGAAAAGCCCAAACCCTAAATTAAAAAAACAACCCACCCAAAAAACCTTAAAAAAACTAACACTAACCCCTCTTTAGGTACTCACAGTTGCTGAAGTCCTGCTTGAAGGATCTTCATCCCAGCGGCTCTATCTTCATCCAGGCGCATCTTCTATCTTCATCCCGGCGGCATCTTCTATCTTCATCCCGGCGGCGCGGAGTGGGTCTATTCTGAAGACATCCGGCGCAGAGCATCCTCTTCTTACAGTCGCCGCCGTATACTGAATCTTCAATGCAAGGTACGCGATTCAAAATGGCGTCTCTTGCATTCCTATTGGCTGATTTCATTTTGGAAATTCAAATCAGCCAATAGGATGAGAGCTTCTGAAATTCTATTGGCTGATTTGAATACAGTTAAATGCCCTTTTCAGTGCAATGCAAAAGAGCTAAATGCCCTTTTCAGGGCAATGGCTAGCTTAGGTTTTTGTTAGAGTTAGGTTTTTTATTTTGGGGGGTTGGTTGGGTGGTGGTTGGTTTTACTGTTGGGGGGTATTTGTATTTTTTTTACAGGTAAAAGAGCTGTTTAACTTAGGGCAATGCCCTACAAAAGGCCCTTTTAAGGGCTATTGGTAGTTTATTGTAAGATAGGGGTTTTTTTTATTTTTGGTGGGCTTTTTTATTTTTATAGGGCTATTAGATTAGGTGTAATTCTTTTTTATTTTTGATCATTTTGTTTGTTACTTTTCGTAATTTAGTGTTTGTTATTTTTTGCAATTTAGTATTTTCTTTGTAATTAGATACTTTTTATAGTAGTGTTAGGATTTTTGTAATGTGTATTTTAGATTTCTTTAATTGGTATTCAGTTTAATTTTAGTTTAATAGTTATATTGGTTTAATTGTTAGTTTAAACTTAGTTTTTTTTTAATTTGACAGGTAAGTTTTAATTTAAGATAGGGAAATTGTAATGTTAATATAAAGTTATGGGGTCGTTAGGTTTAGGGGTTACTAGTTTAAATTAGTTTATTGCAATGTGGGGGGCTTTAGGTTTAGGGGTTAATCGTTTAATTTAGTATATTTAGTTGTGGGGGTTTGTGGTTTAAGGTTTAATAGGTTTATTATAGTGGCGGTGGTGTAGGGGTTAATAACTTTAGTATAGTGGGGCGATGTGGGCGGACATCAGATTAGGGGTTAATAATATTTAAATAGGGTTTGCGATGCGGGAGGGCGGCGGTGTAGGGGTTAATAACTTTAGTATGGTGTCTGCGTTGTCGGGAAGCGGCAGAATAGGGGTTAATACATTTTATTAGTGGCGGCGATGTCGGGAGCGGCAGATTAGGGCTTAATAACTTTAATATAGTGTTTGCGATGCGGGAGGGCCTCAGTTTAGGGGTTAATAGCTAGTGTATGGGTGTTAGTGTACTTTGTAACACTTTAGTTATGAGTTTTATGTAACAGTTTTGTTGCGTAAAACTCATAGCTACTGCTCTCAGATGGCGTTACGGATCTTGTCGTTATAGGGTGTAACACAAGCTTTTTAGCCTTAGCATTAGTAAATCGGCCCAACAGTGTGATCTGGAGAAGGTCCTACAAATACTGTATCAAAATATCTCGATGTGTTTTGACACAGTATAAATTAATTATTTCAGCTATATATCTGGTAAATCTGTAATTCTGCTGCTGTAACATTTTTACAAAGTAAATTAAAGGGCCTCTAAACACAAATTGTTCGGTGCATGATAATGCAACCTTTATATCTCAAAAGAATTTTGTAGTGCACAATACAGCTATGTTTTGCCAAATGAGCATACTGTTTTATGTTTTTCTTTTCACTAATTTCCCTGTCTCCTACAACATAAGAACCCTTGCTAACCAATCACAAACAAAAACACAAATATAGCATGAACTCTGCACATGTGCAGTTAAGGAATGAGACTGAAGTAGCCTGCCCTCTTCTCTTCCCTTAAAGGGACATGAAACCCAATTTTTTTCTTTCATGATTTAGAAAGAGCATGCAATAATTTTAAACAACTTTCCAATATATTTCTATCTAATTTGCTTCATTCTCTTGATATAATTTGTTGAAAAGCATATTTAAATAGGCTTAGTAGCTGCTGATTGGTGGCTGCACATATATGCCTTGTGTGATTGGCTCACCCATGTGCATGGCTATTTCTTCAACAAAGGATATCTAAAGAATGAAGCAAATTAGATAACAGAAGTTAATTGGAATGTTGTTTAAAATTGTATTCTCTCTGAATCATGAAATAAAAATTTGGGGCTTTATATTGTTCCATTAAGATGGTTTGGCACTAATATAGTTTAGTTACTACTAAATAATATATTTACCAGGTATTTAAACAAACACATTTATTCCTTTCTAATACTCATCCACTAGTTAAACATAAAAATATATTTGTTAATGCATCATCGTATTCACATCTAAACTACCTAGTATGCCCACTGACATTGCAAAGAATGATTTTCCTATCATGATAGTTGATGCAAAACTGATAATCCACCTTAAAAGAGCACGCTACAGAGAAGGTGAGGGAGGAGGGGGAGGTAAATAATAGATAACAGAAAATGAGTTAAAATTATTAACCCAAGCCTTCCTGGGAGAAAGTAACATGCCCAAATTTCAGATGTATTCTAAAGCAGTTTTCCACAAGTACTCCTTACAGGCCAGATTTTCATTATAGCTGAGGTGAAATAATCAGCTGATGGGTGAGAGCAGGTTAGTAACCATGGTTATTGATCAGCTGATTATTTCACCTGTGCTCTAGTTCAGTTATAATGAAAACCTGGGCTATTGGGGGCGTAGAAACACTGTTCTACAGCATAAGGGAGCAAAATGAATCATGAATGTATATTGCAATAATGTTTAACTTTCAATAATGAGACATTTTATGCATAGTTCAAATGCTGAGTTTAATGTCCCTTTAAGGCAGAAAAATGATATAGCACATATATTGAAAAACACCAGTTCTTCTCAGGCTTATTATTCTTTTTACATTGCTTTCCTTATACAATATATACCTGTGAAATAATTATAACATACTTTAGTTTACTGCTTTTTTCCCCTGCACCAAAGTTTTTTACTTACTAAATTAAAGGGACAGTCTAATCCAGAATTTTTGTTGTTTAAAAAGATTTATTACCCATTCCCCAGTTTTGCATAACCAGCACTGTTATATTTATACACGTTTTACCTCTGTGATTACCTTGTATTTAAGCCTCTGCAAACTGCCCCCTTATCTCAGTTATTTTGACAGACTTGCACTTTAGCCAAACGGTGTTGACTCCACGGGAGTGAGCACAATATTATCTAGATGGCGCACGTGAACTAGCACTATCCTAGCTGTGAAAAACTGTCAAAATGTGGCCTTCAAGGGCTTAGAAATTAGCATATCAGCCTATTTAGGATTAGCTTTCAACAAATAATACCAAGAGGACCAATACCAATAGCCATTGTATGTGAGCAGGATATGGGGACCAAACAACTAGAGACATACTGAGAAGTCATAAATTCCACCTACCTGATCCATATAATCTGACAGAGTCTGATTTCAGCTTTCCTCGTCTCGCCAGATCTGGAGAGATGTGCTGTAGGACATAGCTTGGGTTATAGACCACATCATAGTTCGGTCCTTGCTGATAAGTGGATAACTCAGTTTTCCTGTCGGCAAACGTGGCTATAGCAGATCCTGTAAAAGTAAACAGCAACAAGTGTAAGTCAAGTTACAAATAAAGCGAAGCAGGACTTGGTATCAGGCTTATCCTTTCTAGTATAGAAGGCAGTCTTAGGGCAGTCTTCGGGTAGATTTATTAAGCTGCACTTGCAGTGTTTGAGGGTTGTCGGTGCACGCTCGCATGAGTGAGTCTGCAGCCACACAAGTAAGAAGCAGAGACTGCTTCTTTTGCCTATCCGCCACTTCAGAAGTGGCAAAATCATTCACTGGATAACTCGCTCATTCAGGGTGATTGACATGCCCGTACTTGCACAACTGGTTGCAGAAGAGCAGGGGGCGGCATAGTTATTTAGTGACAGCAAGTAAAGGTCAACTGGCTCACTGCATGGCCCTTATTTTTTAAACATTTGTTTTGCCATATTTATATTTTATTGTGTTTAGGAATCTGCTTTTTAGGTATTTTCTTTATGCAAATGTTCCTGTTTTTATTGGGGCAGTGAAATTTAATAATGTATGCACTGTATGTACCTTTACTATAGCTCCTTAAGAAACAATAAAGGGAAATTCATTATCAATATTCAAATTTTATAGTTCAGTCAGGTCAAGCAATTTAAAAATATATTTTTTAAATTTACTTTAATTATCAAATTAACTTTGTTCTATTGGTATCATTTGTTGAAAGCATACGTAGGTATGCTCAGAAGTAGCAGCACACTACTGGGAGCTAGCTAGTGATTGCTGGCTATACACATATGCCTCTTGTCATTGAATCACCAGATGTGTTCATCTAGCTCTGTGCATCGCTGCTCTGGAGCTGACTTTAAATATGTGTTTAACTCCTTTGCAGAGGTTAAACACCTTATATGTAAGCAAATGTGCAATAACAAAATACATATATTCTAATATGTAATAGGTTTTGCACTTTTATGTCCCTTTAACAGTCTGCACTTATGATTCTTGTTGGCGAATTAGGCACCTTTGGGTACATTGGTTGCATAGTTGCCATTAAGCCATTCACTTATTGAGCTCAGGATGGGTGGGTAGGGAGAGTCAGCCATCTTGGAAACTCAAAATAGTGTTGAGCAGCTCAGCTTTAGATGTAGGAGCATGTGTGATTTCTGTAATCAATGAGTCAAGTAGCTTGACACTGGTTATACACAGTGTAAACTGTAGTACTTGATGATGGTGTGTCTCTGTAAAGGCATATATGCGCATATCCTATTGTATACATATGTGGTGGTGTGTGCATGTACTTATGTAATATACACACACACACACACATATATATATATATATATATATATATATATATATATATATATATATACATATACATACATATATATATATATATATATAGACCTATATATATAGACCCACACACATATATATATATATATATATAAAACATACATATATGTAGATACACACACACACATATATATACATAAGCAGGGCCACCATTAGGGGGTAAAAAGGGGTGACTCCTGTCAGGGGTCCACTAGGCCAGGGGGCCCCATGAGGCAAGCACAACTATTATTGAAAAATTATTTTTTAATTTTTTTACATTTTGGCAGCCAACAGAGGGGCTATTGAGCGTGGGAAATGTCATTACAAGGAGTAAATCATTAGCATTTATAATTTAATTACATTCCAGTTTACTGCCCCTTTATGCAAGGACTTTCCTGATGCCAGGAGGCATTTTATCTAAGAATTTTACATCTGTTATACTCTCAGGCTAAGATTGCTCAGTGTTGGAAATGATACAGGTTAACCCAAAACTGTTCATTTTACACTACAGCTGACTTAATTTTGAAATACATACAAACAAATCTAAATCCTGCATTTACCCAGAGCTTATGGTTCCATCAAGACCATATAGAGCACTTCATTTTCAAAATATAGAGTACAGCTGACAGATGGGAACATTTGTATCCAAGGACGTACAAAAAAGAAGAGCGCGGTGGGGCAGCAGGCTTAAAATTTAAAACATAGCATTTATTGCAAAAATTAAGATCCGTGACATCAATATAAAAACACAAGAAGAGCCAGAGCAGCAACGGTCAGACCGCTGCTGCTCTGGCTCTTCGTGTGTTTTTATATTGATGTTACGGATCTTAATTTTTGCAATAAATGCTATGTTTTAAATTTTAAGCCTGCTGCCCTGCCGCGTTCTTCTTTTTGGAACGTGCTTGGATGTCATAGTCAGACCACTGGAAGGTCTGTGAGCGGTCTGCAGGGCTGCGTTATTGGAGTGTTTGTTAGGAGGAGGAGGTGGAGCCGGATCTGTTCCTTCGTAGCACTGCTACGACACACCGGGGATGGTAAGGAGGGAAGCGGAGCAGAACAGCTGTGTAACAGCCTGCAGATACAAACATTGTGGAAGGAGCACAGGACGCTAAACACTTGATTCAAGGTATGGTCAGCTTTGTACCTAAGCTATCATCTGATTATCTGATGGTATCTAAGGAGCTTCTGTCTCTCTTTTTAACTGTTTGAACGCTCATAAGGGTTACTTTTTTTGTGCTGCTGGGAACATTTGTGCACCAGATTTGAAATGGTGGTCTTGGTTGGGGAAAATGGGGGGGGGGGGGACTCCAAACATATGTTAAACTTTCAAAAGTAATTTTCTTCATCTACCCATTCTCATAGATCATTAATGTACCATTTTGAATTCACAGAAGTATTTTTGTTTGCACATTTACAAATATGATTCTTTAAAAAAATAAATCTCTTAATTTCTGCTATTCTTTTTTATCATGCATGTCACACACTGTTGATTTATGGGATGGCAATGTGCAGAAATGTTACTTCCTGTAAGTGTTTCTGTGGGTGTCTGTGTTTTTGTTGGTGTCTCTATGAGTGTGTATGTATTTTTTTTTCTGTGAGGGTTTGTGTGTCTGTCTTTGTGCATTTTCTGTGGATGCCTTTGTGAGGGTGTGTGTGTATGTCTTTCTGCAATTTCTGTGGATGTCTCTGTGAGGATGTGTGTGTATGTATGTCTTTGTGTGTTTTCTGAGGCTGTCTCTGTTGGTGTTTCCTTGGGTGTATGTGCAAGTTTATGTTTGTGTGTGTGTGTGTCCATTGTCTGTTCCTTTTTAGGATATTTTGACCTTACTACTGATATTCACATCTTTCTACAGACTTTAAGACTAATGAGACCTTTCCAGAAGTCACCAATCCACCACTTAACCTTTAAATTATTGTTTAGGCAGTTCAGGGCCCTTCCTTTCAGCCACTGCATGCTGTTGTCATCATATATTTGTCATCATCATTGATAAAAAGATAATCAGAACTCCATATTTTGTCTTGTAAATCTCCTTTTTTGACAAAACTGTATTCTACCTCATTAACGTGTAAAAGTGCTGAGTGTCTGTGTGGATGTCTGTGTCTGAGTGTGTTTGTGTGCTTCCTTGCGTGTCTGCTAGAGTGTCTATATGTGAATCCTTATGTGTGAGTGTGTGTTTCAGTGTATGAGTGTGTCTGTGTGTTTCTCTGTTTGTGTGTTACTACCTTTGCAACATTTCCACGTTTGACTACAGTTAAGAATAAAGTGCATATACGTTTTAGTCAAAAATTGCACATGTAAAAGGGGGAGGTGGGGCTGATCAATGGTTAAGTAAGGGGCCCCAAAATTTCTAGTAGCGGCCCTGTACATAAGTATAAGTATATATATATATATATATATATATATAGACACACACACACAAATGTATATAAACATTGGGTGCATTCTTCCCACGCCGACTAAAAAATTTGCATAGATTTATAAATGGTTTATGACCTGTTTCTTTTCCATATGGACTCCGATGACTTGCAAATACCTATGGTTATCTGTGAAACATAATGAGCTATTTACATCTTATTTAAACAAATATATAATCAGTAGGAAGTTGAAATCATAAATACTGTATTACGTCTTGCATTATTGCAAGCATGATAAGACAAGACATAAAACTATGTATTCTGATTATTCATTAACTGTATTGAACATTCTTTGAAGCACAAATATTCATCTTTGACTGACTGCCTTAATACAAACATTTGTTAAACTACTGTATTACAGCCCAACACTAACAGATAATATAGAGTAATATTGATTTGGTTCCATTCTACCTATACATTTTAATATTTAAATAAAGATATTCGGTATTCTTATGTGAAAATATATGTTAAACAAACTACATTATAATTTTTATAAATCAGTATAATCTGATGTCACAGGTCCTCAAAGAGGCTGATGCATTTGGAACCATCCTATGGAAAGTATAGGAAACAGAACTGATTTATCTATAGCCCAGTTTCTCAAGCTTTTATACATGAACCCTTGGGGGTACTTAGATCACTGGTAAGGGGTACCCCTTTCATTAATTTTCCCTGCCTGGGGTGGTCAGCTACTCACTTATTGTTACTGACTCACCTGTGTTCAGCTAGGGAAATCATTAAAGGGACAGTCTAGTCCAAAATAAGATTTCATGTTTCAGATAGGGCATGTCATTTTAAACAACTTTCCAATTTACTTTTATCACCAATTTTGCTTTGTTCTCTTGGTATTCTTATTTGAAAGTTAAACCTAGGAGATTCATATGTTAATTTCTTAGACCTTGAAGGCCGCCTCTTATATGAATGCATTTTGACATTTTTTTCAACGTTAGAGGGCATTAGTTCATGTGTGTCATAAAGATAACACTGTGCTCATTACATAGGAGTCAACACTGATTGGCTAAAATGCAAGTCTGTCAAAAGAACTGAAATAAGGTGCAGTTTGCAGAGGCTTAGATACAAGGTAATCAAATAGGTAAAAGTGTATTAATATAACTGTGTTGGTTATGCAAATGTTATGCAAATTTAATGCAAATTTAGGGAATGAGTAATAATGGGATTATTTATCTTTTAAAACAATAAAAATTCTGGTGTAGACTGTACCTTTAAAATCTGGCCTGTTAGTACTATTTGAGGAGTGGAGTTGAGAAACACTGATATCAACTGTGTCACATGGAAAGTGCCAGGTAAAATGTGCCACAGCGACAGGTGTCAGATAAAGTGCCGTAATAAAATATCCCAAGTTCGGGGGGCGGGTCCGAACACCGACCAAGATGGCTGCTTTTCACTTAGGCTGAATTCTGGAGCTGAGGGAACCGTTGCCTAACGCTTCACAAGCATATGACTCAAGCTCTAAACTGTAATGGTTTTATAGTTTAATATACAGAGAACGGACACATATGTTTTTGGACTTTGAATTTCAGCCAGGCAGACCGGTTTAAGTGAGGTGCGCAGCGGAGGCCTAGCAATAGACCTGACTCCTCATTTACCCTCCCTAAGTCCTGATATGTCAGGAGTAACAGCCGTATGAGCTGTCTTGCTATATGGAAACGTAGTGTATACAACTATATGGAACTACCTGCCACCTATTATTGTTTTAAAGAGAGCAGCAAAACTGAATCCAGCTATGGCGGAGATATATCAAGCGCTGCAGACTTTGCTGGATCAGTTCGAATTTCAGATGCGCAAAGTTATAACGGAGGGAACGAAACCCCTAACCCAGGGAACACCTACTAGTGAGCTGTTTGGCCGTGACAATAAAGGAGACAGCAGATTTGAAGCGGATACAGGCTTGCAGGGTTTAGAGAGGAACGGTGTCAAGACGGATCAGGTGCCAGAGCTCTATAGCCCATTACTTATGCACCAATCCTCACATACCGGAGCAACCCATAGCCCCGACCTTGCAGAGATCCTGGTGCGGCCACAGAGAGAAGTCAGCATGCAGTGGAAAATGCAGAGGCTGCAGAGTTCTATGCCGCTCGTACTGATCGGCTCCATGCCAAAATCTGTTTGTGACTCCAGTTGGTCCCATGAGGGGAGTAATGCGGGCAATCATGTAGGTCTGTACAGAAAGCCTGTTAAGTATACAGAGATCCGCAGTCAATTTTGGATGGCTCACGTAGTTTCAGGCCTGAGGAGATCGAGATTCGATAGAGACTTTTACGGTCGGTATGTATCTCTAGTGCAGCTGCCCCAACTTCTGTTTCCACGGTGGCCAATAAAGGTTGGAGTGGGCTAAAGAGAGTAATCTGAGACCCAGGGCTAATATAACACGCTGCAGATACGACCACCCGGTCGCTACAAGAACTTATTGCTGAGCCCTGGTTGATGAACCTGACCCCTGGGGAGGACATAACAGTAGTTTGAGTTAACAGGCAGCCACTTTCTATTTACTTCTAGAGGAAAGTGGTTAAATTTTTGGCTATCCTTATGAAGACATTATGTCTGAGATACCTTTGATAGCTTATGACTACCTAATATCCACTGAAATATGGACATATATACATCTTGTCTACAGTAATTTTTATAAGCTAACCAAGTTTCATGTTATGGCGCCTGTATGTTATATGCATTGTTTCTGCTCACTGTTCTTTATTTTGTGTTCATCACCTCCCTGTATAGTACAATATCTTTGTCTCAATGTCCACAGGGTAACCTGTTAGGGTTAGTAACTGGTTTAGAGGGACCACTGATAGGATGTTGTGTTATTTCACTAACTGTCTACCCACTTAGTAGACCTTAGCACATACCCTTCAAAATATAATCCTAAACCCACAGTGTTATTATTGACTATCTAAGATGACAATTTATTTTACCAAGGTTAACATGGTTAGTCCCACATATCAATAGATTTATTAGCATTCACTAGTTGTTTCCGTATGTATTTGGGTGTATGATACATCAAGTTACTAAGGTTCACTTATGCGTTTGTGTTATATTGACTGTATCATCTATATAAATTTAAAAAGAGGTTCGACCACAAATTGGGACCCAAAAGTGGCCCCCTATATTTCAAATACCTTCCTCTTATTTCAGCTTTCTAATGGTTAATGGGGTCCAAAAGTGGCCCTTTTGTCAGTTGAAGGGCTCTGAGATAAGGCGCTATGGTTCTTACAGCTCCATATTTATTGTACCTCATCATTGTTTATTGCATAACTGATTTAATGTATTGTTCTTTCTTTTGAGTGTACTCATGTATACTTATTGTGATGGAACATGTCTATTTTTTATGTATCGCCTGGCAAACCTCAATAAAAATATTTATAAAAAAAAAAAAATATCCCAAGTTCCTTTCATTAATATTTGTTCTAATATTTCCACAGACATGCTGCATCTGTATTCACTAAAACAGGATTTTAAAATAACTTCCTGAAAGCAGAAAAATATATCTGTGGTTCACAGTTCCATAGAAGATATATAGAAGATATATTACAATATGGGGTATACTTGACTGCATCTTATTCTTGTTTTCATTTGACAATTTTAATAATATTTACATACTGCAGCTGGGGTACTAAGGAAAAAAAAGGTTTTGCTACACAAAGTATGAGATGTAGATTTTTCTTGCCCAAACTTTGTTGTCAGTTACCTTGGAACCCTTCCAGGTGAGAAGGACTTGTTGGGGTTCTTGGCTGGATATAGGACGGCTTAAATGTTGGCACTACAAACGGAACTTCTCTTCCATCAGATGGCAACTTTGAAAGCAAGTAATCTTCTGTACATCCCACTTGCCGCTTTATAGACACAGAGGACATGGGTGGCAAATCCACAATATGTGACCCTTTCCTGATGCCACCAGAAGATTGTTTTTCATTAATAGCTGCAATGACAAGAGTACAGACGTTTAGATTTGTGGCTTAAAGAAAGGACTAACTATATAGATTGAAAGTTTCCAATTAGCGTTCTCAGAGTAGTATGGATAGACAAACCGAAAGGGATTAATTAATTATGTAACTATAGTTCCCAGGTCACTTCTGGACCTCCATGGTTTTTGTGTGTGGCCCATAGGATCTCTGTACAGAAGATTATATATAAAAGAAAACAGTTCCACAATTATCATCAAGAAATTAAAGGGACATGAAACTCAGTTTTTTTCTTTCATGATTCAGATAGCGCATTACAATTTTATCCCCTTAAGGACGGGCATTTCAGACTAAAACCTCCCCAAAACACCAGAGCATTTTTAGCATTTTTGCCATCACAACATTTAAACAGAAATAGAGCCTTTTTTTATATGTACCTATCAAAACTATATATTTTGTTTTAGTAGACAACCCAAAGTATTGATCTAGGCCCATTTTGGTATATTTTATGCCACCATTTCACCACCACATGCGATCAAATTAAAAAAAAAAGTTAACTTTTTCATAAACTTTAGGTTTCTCACTGGAATTATTTACAAACAGCTTGTGCAATCATGGCACAAATGGTTGTAAATGCTTCTCTGGGATCCCCTTTGTTCAGAAATAGCAGACATATATGGCTTTGGCAATGCTTTTTGGTATTTAGAAGGCCGTTAAATGCCGCTGCACACCACACTTGTGTTATGCCCAGCAGTGAAGGGGTTAATTAGGTAGCTTGTAGGGTTAATTTTAGCTGTAGTGTATAGGTTACCCTCCCACCTGACACATCCCACCCCCTGATCCCTCCCTAATCCCTCTCAAACAACTCTCCCTCCCCCACCCCACAATGGTCAGCCCCATCTTAAAGTGAAGGTAAAGTTCACTGTATGTCATTATGTATTTTTGATTGTTAACCTAAATGAATGGTACTTTAATTCATCATTTTTTTTTTTATTAAGTATAAACTCAGATTTATATCGTTATACTTACATTTGGGCTATCCATAAAATCAACCCTATTTTTTTCTTTTTTTTTATTCTCATGTCACGTTTTTTTATTATCCAATTGAAATTCTGGCCGTTAGGTGGCCAGAGATCGACGTCATCCGCCTCCTGTATCCTCTGCGCATGCGTTTAGTATCTCTATGGTATACTTGTAGCAAAAGCGCGCGCCCGTTTCGCGCATGCGCATTGCAAAACATTTTCTATTATTGTCGGAGATTGTCGCAAGTGATTTGAAGAAAAAAAAAGTGGATTACCGCATGCGCATTGCAATCAGTAGACGATGCTATGCGCATGCGTTGTTCCTTGTCTGCTCGTGAACACGCTTTGGAGATACGTATAGAGCGGGTGGGACCGCTCTATACGTCATTCATTATGAAATAAGGAAATGGCTAATGGGAGGAGTGAGGAACGGCACAGTAGGGTAATTTTAAACATCTTTATCATATAAATATATGCTCGTTTTCAGAAAATAAGTTAGCGATGATAATCTTTTCACTGTGACTAAATTGATGATGTATAGGGATAGTTGAACATTTACCTTCACTTTAAGTTAATTTTTTTTAATTTTATAAATTTTCTGCAGTGTAGGATCCCCCCTTAACCTCCAACCCCCCTGATCCCCCCAAACAGCTCTCTAAACCGCTCTCTAAAATTTAATTTTATATATTTTCTGCAGTGTAGGATCCCCCCTTAACCTCCAACCTCCCTGATCCCCCCAAACAGCTCTCTAAACCTCCCCCCTCTACCTATTAGCCGCCATCTCAGGTACTGGCATCTGTCTGCCAGTACCCAGTTTGCTATAATTGTATTTATTTGGCAAACAAAAACGTTTTTTTTTCTGTAGTGTAGCTGCCCTCCCCCTCATTACCATACCCCCCTCCCAGATTGGTTTCGCACCCTCTACCCCACTTTCCACTATAGTAAACCCCTCTCCCTGCTACCCCCTTCCTGCTTCCAACTCACTGCCGCTGTAACGTAGCGGTCCCGCCCCTCCCACTCACCTTCCGCCACCCTCCAGTGATGGGCCGCCTAACCGCCTCCCTCCTTACCCTCCCACTAACTCGGCACCACCTCTGTCCGATCCAGAGAGGGCCACAGCACATCAGTAACTCTGCAACTCTATTTCTGCAGTGCCCCAGTCATGGGACATGCAGAAATAGCGCAATCTCGCTATTTTTAGCTAGATAGAGGCAGAGAGAAGCCCAGGACTTGTAAGGTCCATCAAACATAAATGTTTTGCTTTGTTCTCATCGTATTATTAGTTAAAGGGATACTAAACCCACATTTTTTCTTTCATGATTCAGATAGAGCATGCAATATTAAGCAACTTTCTAATTTACTCCTATTATCAAATTTTCTTTGTTCTCTTGGTATCTTTATTTGAAAAATCAGGCATGTAAACTTACGAGCAAGCCCATTTTTGGTTTAGACCCTGGAAAGCGCTTGCCACCAATCAGCAAGCCATACCAAGGTGAACCAAACACTGCTGCCATATAGTGCTCATGCAAATGTATAACTTTGTTAAAAGCATTCTTGCAAACCTGCTACCATGTAGTGCTCCAGATACGTGAATGCTCCTAAACCTACCCAATTGATTTTCAACAAAGGAACAAAAAGCGAACAAAGTAATTTTGACAATTAGAAACTTTTTTTTTTTTAATTACACTCTATTTTAATCATAAAAAACATTTTGGTTTCATGTCCTTTTAAGCAGTGTATTTGCACCAAATGTGGTATATTTAAATAGTAAATTAAATTAATTTTCTTTTATTTTTAACTAAAAATGTGATTATAATTTAATTTTATTTTGAGGCGTTAGCTTTAAACTAAGTGTGAGTATAATATATTGTGATATGCAGCCAATCCAACCATTAGTAACCAGCCCATCATGCAGTAAGGTTTTGGCGCCCTTATTTAATGTGACATAAACGTAGAGTTTGAAATGCAAAACAACACATTTCAAATTCCATCAGGATACTTTTTTTTCTGCAGTATGCTTATTTTTTAAAAAAATGCTTCCATGAAAAGTTACTAGCTAACTTTTATTGCACGTGCACGTTACCTGCTGAGCATAAGACAGTAGAACGCATGCTCGCCCATCCGCTACTTGCCCATGCATGTTACAACAATAGTGAAAGTAAAATGTTAAGCTTTTTATGGCTTACAGATAAAGAGGGCGCCAAAGGCTAAAGGTATCAGAGTGCTGGTATCAAGTGTAAAAAAGTTGTGGATGTTATCACTTTCTTCAGTGCACAAGCACTCTGTTCGTATACTTATACTTGTAGACACAGTTGGATATTTGAATTCATCCACACTGTGAGAGCTTGAAAGTTGTAGTGAAGAGGTTAACCCGGGTTAAATAGTAGCGATATTGTTCAAAGATAGGGTGAAATTTAGTCACTCTTAGTATACTGCTACAAAGTCACAAGGTAATCGACGCGTTTCACCCACCTGTGCGCTTTATCTTGATCTTGATACCAGCACGCTTTCAAACTGTCTACATAGGAAACGAACGGATGAGGCGTGACGTCAGACGCTGTCCCTACACACGTGTGTGGTCTCTGTTTTGCAGCTCGGGAGAGACTGCCTTGGCTTTCGTAGTGGTCCCTGGTGTGACCGAAGATCTCACAAGCGGTAAAGTAAAGCGCTGCTTTAACATTGTTGATATATAATTTTGAATCAAAGCTTTATATGCAATTTCAGGTGTACTGGACATTTTCCGGATCAATCTCCATTATTGGAAAGTTCCACGCCATCCTATATCCCACAGTATACTTGGGAAATATCTACTATATCCCTTGGGCATATACATATCTAAGTTTCAAGTATAACTTGCATTGTTTCTAATATTTTTTAATCACCACTTGTTTTTAACTTACTCACTGATTATTGCATTTAAAACAGATCGTATATGTATTTTATTTATATCTATTCCCATTTGCTTAGCTAATTGTAGCAATAAGCTGTTACATAGGGTTTTAAAACCTAGGGAGACGTCCCTGTTTACACTGTTTGATTTTAAGGTTGTATATTGACTTCTATTAAATAATTTTAAATAACACTATATTGGTTTCTGATACCTTTAGCCTTTGGTGCCCTCTTTATCTGTAAGCCGTAAAAAGCTTAACATTTTACTTTCACTATATCTTGACACTTTTTAGGGATAGTGTCTTTTAGAGAGGTGCTTGGTATTAGTTCCTAAGCGCACTTCTAATTTCTGTTTATCCTTAGCATGTTACAACAATACTTCTAATGATATTTGGAATACAATGCAATGCATTTCAAACTTAATTTTTTGGTCTATTTAATAGTATGAGCTTTTATTTTTTTTATTTTAAAGGGATATAAAACTCAAAACTGAAATGCACATAAATGCATTTAATTTTAAAGAAAAGGGAAGCATTTTACAGAGCACACATCAGCAAAAATGCTTCTAGTAAAATAAATCACTGTTCATCCATAGCTTTTACTGTGCACAAAGTACATAGGCCCTTTGCAACCTCATTAAACAAGATATTATATAAATCATAGTCATTACAGGACCAGATTACAAGTTGCGCGCCATTTAGCGCTTTCACTCGCACGCAAACCCATCCCAGAAGTAAACTTTGGAGGCGCGTGGGTTAGCTCACGTATTACAAGTTGAAAGCAAAATATTTGCTTGCGAGCAAAAGCCCATGCACACTATCTTCAGCACTTTGGATATTGCCACCACGTTAACTTCTCCCCATAGACTTGAATGGAGTGTGCAAACTGCTAAAAATGTAACAGCTAATCCGACGCTGGGTCCATCCTACAGCGCTAACCCAAAGGTAGTTATGAATATTATATATATATACTGTATATTCAAAATCAGATCCGCACTCACTGGACTTTTAAATGGTGATAAAAAAGTTTATCCCAGGTGATATATCTGAGTAAACAAGACTCTTCCTCAGAAAAACAAACAATAGTGAAAGTGCAAACAATTTAAAGATTATTATAACCCCTCCAGTCACATCAAAAAGTGCGCCAAAACAGTTGTCATGGTAACAGCATTATGCAACATAGTTAGTGAATGCATCATATAAATGCATGTATAAGTCTTATTAAAATGTGCCTCTCTACATATCATATGGAGCGTACAAACTAAAATAAAAACGTAACAGCTAACCCCATGCCGCGCTCAACCTACAGCGCTATTCCAAAGGTAGTTATGAATATTTTACATTCCAATGTTCTTCAAATAGAAGAAAATGTTATTTATATATATATATATTTATATTTATTTTTTTTGTAAAATATATATCTACAGAACACCCTTTATCCAAACTGCTTGGGACCAGAAAAGGTTTAGATTTTGGAATAGTTTTGATTTTGGTATATTTACATTTGAAAAATGGAATAGTTTGAAGAGGAGATGGAACCAAGTGTTAACAATAATATCTTATGTCATTTAGGCAATATTTACACGTTATAATACAGCTTATACATGCAACCTAAAGGTAGTTTTATATACTTTTGTTTACATAGTACCATCAGGAAGATAGTACAGTACTGTAATCAGAAAGGTAATATTTGTTGTTCTAAATAAATATAGAGACTAACATTTGCATTTAAGAACACAAAATCAAACCAAAGACACAGGCAGAGAAGATTGCAACTTACAAACGGGGGGGGGGGGAAGGATTTTTTCATAATTTTACTTTTCGAAGTCCAGATTTGAACATATATATGTATAGGTATATCAGATATAGAATAACTATTTAAAAATACATTATTAAATATTAAAATTGAATAAAAATGTTTTTTCATGTTTTCAGGTATTTGTCTGGAAAGGGCTCCAAAGTATCTATACATATCTATATATTTTATACATGTGTATATATGTGTTTATATGTGTGTATATATGTATATACATACATATAAACATAAATACACATGTATGCACATATATACAGATGGCCCTCGGTTTACAACGGTTCAATTTGCACCGTATCAGAATAACAACCTTTTTTTTTTTTTCAGTCATGTGACTGCTATTGAAAAGCATTGAGAAGCAGTGCGTTGATTGAAATAGCCAGTAGGTGGAGCTGTCCGCTTGTGTTGCAGCAAAGATATGCAAGCCAAGCAAGCTGAAATTAATCAGTTTAACTAGACCTGAGCTATCGAGCAGCTTGCAAAGGAACAAGATCTTCCTGTCTATAAATTAGTCCAGATTGGAATGCATAGAAAGAACAGTTTTCAGAAAAATGCAAGTAAAGTCTGTGTTGTGTGATTATTTTATTAGGTTTATAATGCTGTTTAGCAAATGTTTTTGTTCATTTAACTTAGTTTAATTATATATTCTTTGTTGTGTGATTATTTTATTAGGTTTAAAATGCTGTTTAGCGGGGGCGGAGCTAGCCAGCAGCCTAGACAGTCACAATTTATCAGAGCTCTAGTTAGAACCTGTCATTTATTAGCCCTAAAAAGCATGATTTAGGAGCTGATTCCAAGAAAAAATCTTTGGAGCAGTATTTACTCACTACAGGGGACCATTGGCTGAAATTTGGCTGAGTTTGAGACAAATTTCGATCTACCCAGAAAGGAGTTCCAGAGGATTTTCAGGAAAATCCCAGGCTTCGGCCTACCTCGGAAGTCTCTGGCTCATTAAAGAGCCTGAAATCTTCAGGAAAGAATAAGATTAAAGCAGGCAGAACTACCATCCCTGATAAATAACTGCACATCAGGATCTAAGCAGCCTAATGTATCCAGAATTCTCTGATAACCAGCTCAATATGGAAGTTCACTACAGGCAAATTAAAGCCCTACTGGACAAATTAGAGGAGAAAATGGATCACAACTTTTCTGATCTAACGCTCATACTCAGGGATCAGCAGGTTATGGAGAGCAGCCTTACGCCCAAGATGGCGACTACTTTAGACCCTGACGAATGTGGTAAGTCCTCCCTGATTGAAGCAAAAGGGTTATTATCAGAGCTGGATACTCACTATCAGAATCTGACACCGGTAAAACCCAAAGCACTATCCCTGCAACACTTCTTGCCAGATAAGACAGCTGATGAAACTATCCCTACAGAGCGGAAAATGACTGCATCACAGATCTGCATGACATCTCACCCACATGGTGCATCTAGATTTTTGGCGGCGAAGGCTGCAACTCGGCGGATCACTGTTTTCTCATATAAATATTATGCAAAACTGCTTCCCAGGAACATCTTCCAGCTTCTTCCTAAACAGTTACCACAGCTCAGCGATCCGCAACCGCCGGTGGAGAGATGGAACTTGGGCCCAGGTCTAGTGCCACATGATGAAGAGTCGGCTGTTCATGATACCGGAGCGGCGGATCCTGCAAGCTGCTATAAGAAATCTGACCTCCTAATGCTGGCCTACATTTACCATACTCGAATTAATAGCCTGATCCCTGGACGGAAAAACATTTTTATCTGGCTATGCAGTCCCTTTACCGCAGCGCAATCAGCAAGAAATGGAGTCATCATGGCTGCAGGCATTGGGTAAAAGACAGTCTTCACAAGTAACTATGAGTGTCCCTTCATCATAAACTGTTTTTTTTTTGGTTGCTCCTGATATATACTTGATGTCTTTGGAACTGGGGCTAATTAGTATTAATATTAATTTTATTATTATTTACAAATATAAGCCTCTATCTACTATTCCCAAGTTTTAGCCTGTATTCTGTGTGACTCTGGCATTACCTTACGTAAGGCAATCCTTCATGAAGGCGGTTGTTATGTGTTTAGATAAGATTGGAATTGCTCATACCCCCTCAAATACCGATGTATGGCTCACCCTGTTATGCTATTTATCAGTTTCTTTATTGCACATACTCTTTAATGTACTAAATACCAGAGTGCTTTCTATTACAATATATTTGCTCACTAATGTGAGCTTTAACTGCATGGTCTAGATAAGGAGTGCCACCTATATTAACTATCTTCCTTCTTAATGTGCTAAAAATGCTATTATATTCAGATATAGGAAGGTATGGTCTTATAGTTAACTATTATCTGATCTTGTTCCAGTTGTGTGTATTAACCCTAGAGTTTTTTTCCTTAGAGCCTCTCATGAAATAAGTTGCTGTAGCTTTGTAATTGTGACATAACAGCTATGGGGTATGTTTATTTAGCTCAGCTACAATGTGAAAGTCGAATGTCTATATATGAATGGCAGCCCCACTGTTTGGTAACATTAACATACTTACATATGTTTATAACTTGCATTTGGATGTTGTTTGTGCTTCTCATGTCAAAGCAGCGATAACTGATTATTTCTCATCTCCTTTCCTCACGTCATAAATACGTTTATCTGTAACCCCTGGTACCCCCTAGGTATATAAGTTAAGATTACTACAAGCTGCTGTACCAGAGTCTTTTGTTTATCCATTTGAATAATATAGCCATGGAACAGATTTCTATAGCCCCTATCATCTTTATAGTATATGTATAGCTCCTCGCCCTCATATGCACTTGCAAAATTATCAAACTGCTAAACCACTAGAATACTCATGGGGCTTTTCATATATTGCTAAACAAGAGCAGACTGTTTTTTCTTATACTGTCACACTACATGAAATGTCTTAATATAATATTATTATTAGTAATCTTAGTTAGTGAATATTATAGGTAAGCACTTCCTCTAATATATATATTTGCAAACACAGGTTTGATGCCCACTTATCCTACAATCTGAGACTGCCAAGTTTCAGCCGGGCACTTATAAGCCCATACATTGCTGCAATATCTTAAAAATAATTTTAATGTATACGCAAAGGTATCAGTGGCCACTACTCTTAAACTTCCTACGTATTGACATGACGTCTAAGCTATCTTTTATGGGTACTGCAACTACTTTAGTACCAGATTCTTTATTGTTTACGCCTCTTAATTTCCTTACTACGAGCTAAGGCTATAATAGCACTATCACACGAGCCCAGACAGGATCTCAGTCTTAACAAATAGGCTTGATATCTATGTTTGACATATAGCAACGCCCAATTGTTCACAGTAGAAGACTAAGCTATACACTTACCTCTACAGCCCTATAAGAAGGCTACATTTGCTCCATGTGAGTACACTTGAAGGGTTATGTGACAGGGTTTCTCTAACAGGTTAAGTTTAGATTTTAAGAAATGGTATTCAACTGATGGTTAAGAAATGGTATTCAACTGATATAGTTTTCATGTCCACGTGTGTGTTAGCTTGCCAAACTCCATATGATTAGTAGTGTTACTTTTTCATACAGGTAAAAAACTGGAGAGTTACCCCCCATGTCCCTTAGTTGACCTATATATGCTTATATGTATATGGCTCCGCCCTCCTCCCTTTCCCTCGTATGCAGAGCGGTGCTTACCCGCTGGATATCCCCCCCCCCCCTCTTACTATATACACATTGTCTCTTTTCTTGCAGCCCCTAAGGAGCTGCTTACTGGACCATCAGTTATTTATTCTACAATTCTGGTCCATTGGGCCTAAAACTATATCTCTAATTGGCCAGTCATCTTTGCTAGTTTATTGAAAAATCGAGGTTTCATTAGCCTACCATTAATGTTTTATATAACTGTTGAAATGTTATACTTAGTTTTGTCTGTATCTTTTTCTCTGATCAAAAAGGCGTATTATGTTTTATGTTTAATATGCAAAACCTCAAACAAAAAAAAAAAAAAAACAAAAAAAAAAATGCTGTTTAGCATTTAAAGTCTTCATTTCAAAGCTTTAAAAATAATTTATTAGGTGTTACTTATGACAATTTTGAGAGGGGACTGGAACCTAACTCCCTCACTTCCCATTGACTTACATTATAAACTGGGTTTCAATTTACAACGGTTTTGATTTACAACCATTCCTTCTGGAACCTAACCCCGGCGTAAACTGAGGGCTACCTGTACATATGTATATATATATACATATTACACATATTTAGACATGTATATGTATGTATATATTGATTAAAGCCCTTTACATATAAATACCTTGGCATATACCATATACCTTTGAACCCTTTTAACGTTTTATTTGTTATATTTATGTGAATAATTTTTATTAGATGGTGTACAGTATATGAGAGTAACACTTTATTTTAATGTATTTATGCTGTTTAGTGCAACTTTTAATTTAGCCCTAACCATTTACATGAGGACATCAGTCCTGCTAACCCGAAAAGCGCAAATTTAGTTTAAACTTGTGTGGTCGTATTTACGTTCAACTTGTAATACGTGCGCAAGATAAAGCGGTCACGATATTTCATAAAACATGAAACCCCAATTTTTTCTTTTATGATTCAGATAGAGCATAAATTTATTAAAGGGACACTAAACCCACATGTTTTCTGTCATGATTCAGATAGCGCATGCAATTTTAAACAACTTTCTAATTTACTCCTATTATCAATTTTTCTTCGTTCTCTTTCTATCTTTATTTGAAAAAGAAGGCATCAAAGCTAAGGAGCCAGCAAATTTTTGGTTCAGAACCATGGACAGCACTTGTTTATTGGTGCTGTCCAATCAGCAAGGACAACCCAGGTTGTTCACCAAAAATGGGCCGGCATCTAAACTTACATTCTTGCTTTTCAAATAAACATACCATGAGAATGAAGAAAATTTGATAATATGAGTAAATTAGAAAGTTGCTTAAAATTGCATGCTCTATCTGAATCACGAAAGAAAAAGTTTGGGTTCAGTGTCCCTTTAATAACTATCCAATTTACTTCTATTATTAATTTTTCTTCATTTTATTGGTATTCTTTATTGAAGGAGAAACATTGTACTACTGGGAGCTAGCTGAGTACATTGCTAAGCCAAAAGGTGGTATATATGTGCAACTACCAATCTGCAGCTAGCCCCCAGCGCCTGAGCCTACTTAGGTATTCTTTTCAACAAAGAATAACAAGAGAACTAAGCAAATTAGATATATAAGTAGCTGTTTACAAGAGTATGCTCTATCTGAATCATGAGGAAACATTTGGGTTTCCTGTCCCTTTAACATATTTTTCCTTTAAAACTTGTAAACATCTTCTAAACTCATGTGCCGAGCCCTGGTATTGTCCATATTACAAGAGAGGACGAGGCAGAAAGGCAAATTTCACGTAATGCTGTGTATCCATCCCTCAAGAAAAATAAACTGCTACTTAAACTGCATTATGTATATTAAAGGCATATAGCAGCAATTAAGTGTTATAAATAAATACAATCATTTAACGCTGTCCTTTTTTAGAAAAGGTTTTGCAGGCCAAAAGCAGTTCAGGATACTAATCCGTTGGCAAACGCTCCAGTGTACTTACGGTCTCACTCAGGAGGGTCATTGAGAAAGTAATACCTACGAAACGCGTTTGACCTACCATGCTTTGACGGCTGGTTTTGCCTTTTAAGTGTTTCCAATAAAGAAGCTTTTACTTTTCAAGCAAGGAGTGGCGGCTGTTTTTTGTTCTTTACCCAGACCTATCCGTCAGTGTGCGAGGACTTGGCTGTTTCTGCAAAAGCAGTTCAGGGACACACCTTTTGAAAAGCCTAATGGAATCCATGTCCCTAGTATCTTTTGCTGTGGCCAGAGTTTGTGATCTGATTTAACCAATCACTCTGTAGAATGTTTTAGTCTTAGGTAAATTTCCCCATACTTAGGTATGATGATGGCAACAAGCACACATTTCAGAGGTATTTTACAGCAAAAGTAGGCAAAATAAATTATTAACATATATAACAATGTTGTTTAATTTTCTTAAATTTAACATTTTATGGGGGGGGTGAGCTGCTGACATTAATGTAACTTTAAAGTGACAAAATTAAACTCTCATGCTTCAGACAGAAAATGCAATTTTAAGAGACTTCAATTTGCAACTATAATTAAACTTTGTTCGTTCTCTTGGTACTCTTTGTTGAAAAGCATCCCTAACGTAGCATCAAGAGCAGCAATTCAATACTGGGACCTAGCTGGTGATTGGCGACTACACATTTATGCCTCTTGTCATTGGATCACCATATAATATATATATATATATATATATATATATTATATATAGTACAATTATTATAGTACAATAATACAATTATTTTACACATAAGAGTTTTTTTTGTTTGTTTGTTTTACAAAGTATACAAAAAAAATTACCTAGAGAACAAATGAAGATCAAATTTAAAATAAACTGGAAGTTAATTACTGCTCCTATAAGGTTCTTTTTTTAGGTGGTTTAAATTCAATCTACTGTATTTCCTTACCTTTAATTATACACTCATTCTCCTACCTATATGCCCAGTCCAGGCTTAACTATTTATCAGTATAGCTCTAGCCATATTATAGTATATATAACCCCTACAATTTTATGTGTAATCTGCTGCCAAGTAGTGAAAGATAATACTGACAAAATATGTCTTAATGAGACGCAAATTAGAATGTGGTACACTGATATAATGACAGCATTTGCTAAGGCTGCTATAAGTCTGTTTATTTTCTATATTTGTTTTATAACCCTGATTATATTTACAGTGAGCCGTGTAATACTTGTTTCACACAAACCAATATCAACATTTCACACCTAGTGTTTGTTCTTTAGAAAACAGCAATTCCACATTAATATCTGTTTCAAGTACAGTAAGCTACAGGTTTTCCTACTGTCATGATCAGATTCTGATATATAAACTAAGCAATTCCCAAGTCTGGATGCACTAGATAGAAACCATGCTTGACCCTAATTGCAATTTAAAGGGACATTTGTAGTTTTAAAATATGTTTCATCTAAGAGAGAGTATTTGAAAATGTATTTCATTTTTTAAATTTATTTAGACAGAACTCATGTATGTATCCTAAATAAATCAATATTTTATTGTAGAACTTGCAGGAATGTATCCCACTGCACCAGTAAAGCAGAGGCAGTTGGCAGCAAGTATCAATAGGAAGTACAAAATCAGTACTTCAGGATTAGTTTCAATTTAAATTTAAACACCTTTTAAATTTAAACACCAGCGAAACGTACGTCGGAACTGAACTGTTCTATATTGAGTTTTATCGCGTCTCTACACTAGCCAGGACACCTGGGGGCTTAGCGCTATTGTCTTGCTACTAAAAAGGTTTTGGTTTCAGCGGTCACACTCCTGCTGATCCATTTACCTCTTTGCAAGTTTGGCGATTTGAAGCATTTGTTACAGCATATCTGCTTTTGTACCCTTACATTGTGGTGTTATCAAGGCTTATGTGACGCTTTTATATATTTTAAAATACATTTGTATCCAAGTTTTGCCTAGTGTACTGTTTTCCCATCAGTATAAAGTGGGAGTGCGCATATCCTTGAGCTTAGTCGAAAGCTCCAACAAATGTGAGTAGTCATTTGTTACAAAACAACTACTTCCTCAAAGTGCCGTTACAGATTCACACTATGTTGCAATTTTCTGTTTCCTTTTTTATGGGATTTCACTGAGGAATGCTAACAAGTTTTGATTTTGGTATATTTACATTTGAAAAATGGAATAGTTTGAAGAGGAGATGGAACCAAGTGTTAACAATAATATCTTATGTCATTTAGGCAATATTTACACGTTATAATACAGCTTATACATGCAACCTAAAGGTAGTTTTATATACTTTTGTTTACATAGTACCATCAGGAAGATAGTACAGTACTGTAATCAGAAAGGTAATATTTGTTGTTCTAAATAAATATAGAGACTAACATTTGCATTTAAGAACACAAAATCAAACCAAAGACACAGGCAGAGAAGATTGCAACTTACAAACGGGGGGGGGGGGGGGAAAGGATTTTTTCATAATTTTACTTTTCGAAGTCCAGATTTGAACATATATATGTATAGGTATATCAGATATAGAATAACTATTTAAAAATACATTATTAAATATTAAAATTGAATAAAAATGTTTTTTCATGTTTTCAGGTATTTGTCTGGAAAGGGCTCCAAAGTATCTATACATATCTATATATTTTATACATGTGTATATATGTGTTTATATGTGTGTATATATGTATATACATACATATAAACATAAATACACATGTATGCACATATATACAGATGGCCCTCGGTTTACAACGGTTCAATTTGCACCGTATCAGAATAACAACCTTTTTTTTTTCAGTCATGTGACTGCTATTGAAAAGCATTGAGAAGCAGTGCGTTGATTGAAATAGCCAGTAGGTGGAGCTGTCCGCTTGTGTTGCAGCAAAGATATGCAAGCCAAGCAAGCTGAAATTAATCAGTTTAACTAGACCTGAGCTATCGAGCAGCTTGCAAAGGAACAAGATCTTCCTGTCTATAAATTAGTCCAGATTGGAATGCATAGAAAGAACAGTTTTCAGAAAAATGCAAGTAAAGTCTGTGTTGTGTGATTATTTTATTAGGTTTATAATGCTGTTTAGCAAATGTTTTTGTTCATTTAACTTAGTTTAATTATATATTCTTTGTTGTGTGATTATTTTATTAGGTTTAAAATGCTGTTTAGCATTTAAAGTCTTCATTTCAAAGCTTTAAAAATAATTTATTAGGTGTTACTTATGACAATTTTGAGAGGGGACTGGAACCTAACTCCCTCACTTCCCATTGACTTACATTATAAACTGGGTTTCAATTTACAATGGTTTTGATTTACAACCATTCCTTCTGGAACCTAACCCCGGCGTAAACTGAGGGCTACCTGTACATATGTATATATATATATACATATTACACATATTTAGACATGTATATGTATGTATATATTGATTAAAGCCCTTTACATATAAATACCTTGGCATATACCATATACCTTTGAACCCTTTTAACGTTTTATTTGTTATATTTATGTGAATAATTTTTATTAGATGGTGTACAGTATATGAGAGTAACACTTTATTTTAATGTATTTTTGCTGTGTTTAGTGCAACTTTTAATTTAGCCCTAACCATTTACATGAGGACATCAGTCCTGCTAACCCGAAAAGCGCAAATTTAGTTTAAACTTGTGTGGTCGTATTTACGTTCAACTTGTAATACGTGCGCAAGATAAAGCGGTCACGATATTTCATAAAACATGAAACCCCAATTTTTTCTTTTATGATTCAGATAGAGCATAAATTTATTAAAGGGACACTAAACCCACATGTTTTCTGTCATGATTCAGATAGAGCATGCAATTTTAAACAACTTTCTAATTTACTCCTATTATCAATTTTTCTTCGTTCTCTTTCTATCTTTATTTGAAAAAGAAGGCATCAAAGCTAAGGAGCCAGCAAATTTTTGGTTCAGAACCATGGACAGCACTTGTTTATTGGTGCTGTCCAATCAGCAAGGACAACCCAGGTTGTTCACCAAAAATGGGCCGGCATCTAAACTTACATTCTTGCTTTTCAAATAAACATACCATGAGAATGAAGAAAATTTGATAATATGAGTAAATTAGAAAGTTGCTTAAAATTGCATGCTCTATCTGAATCACGAAAGAAAAAGTTTGGGTTCAGTGTCCCTTTAATAACTATCCAATTTACTTCTATTATTAATTTTTCTTCATTTTATTGGTATTTTTTATTGAAGGAGAAACATTGTACTACTGGGAGCTAGCTGAGTACATTGCTAAGCCAAAAGGTGGTATATATGTGCAGCTACCAATCTGCAGCTAGCCCCCAGCGCCTGAGTCTACTTAGGTATTCTTTTCAACAAAGAATAACAAGAGAACTAAGCAAATTAGATATATAAGTAGCTGTTTACAAGAGTATGCTCTATCTGAATCATGAGGAAACATTTGGGTTTCCTGTCCCTTTAACATATTTTTTCTTTAAAACTTGTAAACATCTTCTAAACTCATGTGCCGAGCCCTGGTATTGTCCATATTACAAGAGAGGACGATGCAGAAAGGCAAATTTCACGTAATGCTGTGTATCCATCCCTCAAGAAAAATAAACTGCTACTTAAACTGCATTACGTATATTAAAGGCATATAGCAGCAATTAAGTGTAATAAATAAATGCAATCATTTAACGCTGTCCTTTTTTAGAAAAGGTTTTGCAGGCCAAAAGCAGTTCAGGATACTAATCCGTTGGCAAACGCTCCAGTGTACTTACGGTCTCACTCAGGAGGGTCATTGAGAAAGTAATACCTACGAAACGCGTTTTACCTACCATGCTTTGATGGCTGGTTTTGCGTTTTTTGTTCTTTAACCAGACCAATCCGTCAGTGTGCGAGGACTTGGCTGTTTCTGCAAAAGCAGTTCAGGGACACACCTTTTGAAAAGCCTAATGGAATCCATGTCCCTAGTATCTTTTGCTGTGGCCAGAGTTTGTGATCTGATTTAACCAATCTCTGTAGAATGTTTTAGTCTTAGGTAAATTTCCCCATACTTAGGTATGATGATGGCAACAAGCACATATTTCAGAGGTATTTTACAGCAAAAGTAGGCAAAATAAATTATTAACATATATAGCAATGTTGTTTAATTTTCTTAAATTTAACATTTTATGGGGGGATGAGCTGCTGAGATTAATGTAACTTTAAAGTGACAAAATTAAACTCTCATGCTTCAGACAGAACATGCAATTTTAAGAGACTTTTCAATTTGCAACTATAATTAAACTTTGTTCGTTCTCTTGGTATTCTTTGTTAAAAAAAGCATCCCTAACGTAGCATCAAGAGCAGCAATTCAATACTGGGACCTAGCTGGTGATTGGCGGCTACACATTTATGACTCTTATCATTGGATCACTATATATATATATATATATATATATATATATATATATATATATATTATAGTACAATAATACAATTATTTTACACATAAGAGTTTTTTTTGTTTGTTTGTTTTACAAAGTATACAGAAAAATTACCTAGTGAACAAATGAAGATCAAATTTAAAATAAACTGGAAGTTAATTACTGCTCCTATAATTTTTTTTTTTTAGGTGGTTTAAATTCAATCTATTTCCTTACCTTTAATTATACACTCATTCTCCTACCTATATGCCCAGTCCAGGCTTAACTATTTATCAGTATAGCTCTAGCCATATTATAGTATATATAACCCCTACAATTTTATGTGTAATCTGCTGCCAAGTAGTGAAAGATAATGCTGACAAAATATGTCTTAATGAGACGCAAATTAGAATGTGGTACACTGATATAATGACAGCATTTGCTAAGGCTGCTATAAGTCTGTTTATTTTCTATATTTGTTTTATAACCCTGATTATATTTACAGTGAGCCGTGTAATACTTGTTTCACACAAACCAATATCAACATTTCACACCTAGTGTTTGTTCTTTAGAAAACAGCAATCTCGCATTAATATCTGTTTCAAGTACAGTAAGCTACAGGTTTTCCTACTGTCATGGTCAGATTCTGATATATAAACTAAGCAATTCCCAAGTCTGGATGCACTAGATAGAAACCATGCTTGACCCTAATTGCAATTTAAAGGGACATTTGTAGTTTTTAAATATGTTTCATCTAAGAGAGAGCATTTGAAAATGTATTTCATTTTTTTTATTTATTTAGACAGAACTCATGTATGTATCCTAAATAAATCAATATTTTATTGTAGAACTTGCAGGAATGTATCCCACTGCACCAGTAAAGCAGAGGCAGTTGGCAGCAAGTATCAATAGGAAGTACAAAATCAGTACTTCAGGATTAGTTTCAATTTAAATTTAAATACCTTTAAAGTAAAAAAAAAATCAGGGAAAAAAAATAAAAATTATATATATGTGTGTGTGTGTGCGTGTGTGTGTATTAGTCTGCGTACAATATACTGGATAAATATATATAGAGTGCAGGTTTTTTTCTGCTGTATTCATACTATACTAGCACCCTGGCAGTTGTTGGACTAAGTGAGAGTGCTCTTCATTGCTATTATACATATATTTTATATATATATATATATATATATATATATATATATATATATATATATATATATATATATATATATACACACACACATATATATACATACATACACATATATACACATACACATATATACATACACATATACACATACACATATATACACATATACACATACACATATACACATACACATATACACATACACATATATATACATATATACATACACATATATACATACACATATATACATACACATATATATACATACACATATATACATACACACATATATACATACACATATATATACATACACATATATACATACACATATATACACATACACATATATACACATACACATATATACATACACATATATACATACACATATATACACATATATACATACACATATATACACATACACATATATACACATACACATATATACACATACACATATATACACATACACATATACACATACACATATATACATACACATATATATACATACACATATATATACATACACATATATACACATACACATATATACATACACATATATACATACAGATATATACATACACATATATACATACACATATATACATACACATATATACACATACACATACAAATATATACATACACATATATACATACACATATATACACATACACATATATACATACACATATATACATACACATATATACACATACACATATATACATACACATATATACATACACATATATACACATACACATATATACACATACACATATATACATACACATATATACACATACACATATATACATACACATATATACACATACACATATATACACATACACATATATACATACACATATATACACATACACATATATACACATACACATATATACATACACATATATACACATAAACATATATACATACACATATATACATACACATATATACATACACATCTATACATACACATATATACATACACATATATACATACACATATATACATACACAGTGTATATATATACAAAGTATAAATGTAGATTATATTGTACGCAGACTAATGCTAAAGAAAACATCTCAAAACAAGATGTAATTATACTCACATTTTAGTAAAAAATTGCACAGGATATTAGTTATTATTAATTGACTTTAAATGTAAATATTATTTAGCTTTGGTACAAATACTGATGCTTAAAGGCATACGAAACCCAAAAAAATTATTTTGGGATTCAAAGTAAACAATTTAAAAAAAGTTTCCAATTTACTTCTATTGTCAAATTTGCTTAGTTTCCAAAATATTAATTGTTGAAAAGATACAGTACCTAGGTAGATGTCTGGAGCACTACATGGCAGGAAATAGTGCTGACATCTAGTGTTCTTGCAAATGTACAACATTCTTACAAAACTGATGCCATATAGTGCTAGAGATACGTGCAAACTCAAGCTATTTTCAACAAGAGATACAAAGAGAACATAGACAATTTGACAATGAAAGTAAATTAAAATGTTTAAAATTGTACGCTCTATCTGAATCATGAAATAAAAAAATTGATTTTCGTGTCCCTTTACTTTTCTAAGGAGAACAGATTAATTTCATCATTGATACCAAATTATTAATGTTGTTTTCTGGTCAGTGGTGCTAAGGGTCAAACAAGCACTATTGGAAGGACAGATGTGGCCCCAGGCCATAGTGCGGGCTCTAAATACAGCTAAGCAGTCATAATGGGGCCTAGTTATCAAGCCGTCAACCTCAAATACGCTGCGTATTCCGCAGCGTATTTGTGGCGAGGCTGATTCGCCTTAGTTATCAAAGGCTCGAGACCGGCAAAAGTAGAATTTTGTGACGTAAACTTCGATCCGCCGGACTCAGTCCGACACAGATCGATTCTTACGTCACTCCAGATGTTCCGCACACAAGTGCGGCACAATCTCACTACTTTTGCTAGTTATCAAAAAACTAGCAGGTACGCTCGGCACTTTTACGGCCCAGCGTACCTGGTTTTCAAAGCGCCAGCCTGGAGGCGGCGGATCCCATAGGAATCAATGGGAGTCTGACCATAGCGAAAGTACAAGTTCGCTGCTGCCAGACATCCCATTCATTCCTATGGGAGCTGTCTACACCTAACACCCTAACATGTACCCCGAGTCTAAACACCGCTAATCTGACCCCCCCTACACCGCCGCAACTACATAAAGTTATTACCCCCTAAACCGCCGCTCCCGGAGCCCACCGCAACTATAATAAATGTATTAACCCCTAAACCGCCGCTCCCTGAACCCGCCGCAACCTATATTAAATGTATTAACCCCTATCCTGCCCCCCTACACCGTCGCCACCTATAATAAATTTATTAACCCCTATCCTGCCCCCCACTACGCCGCCGCCACTGTAATAAAATGATTAACCCCTAAACCTAAGTCTAACACTAACCCTAACGCCCCCCTAACTTAAATATTAATTAAATAAATCTAAATAAATTAACTCTTATTAACTAAATGAATCCTATTTAAAACTAAATACTTACCTTTAAAATAAACCCTAATATAGCTACAATATAAATAATAATTATATTGTAGCTATCTTAGGATTTATTTTTATTTTACAGGTAACTTTGTATTTATTTTAGCTAGTTAGAATAGTTATTAAATAGTTATTAACTATTTAATAACTACCTAGCTAAAATAATTACAAAATTACCTGTAAAATAAATCCTAACCTAAGTTACAATTAAACCTAATACTACACTATCATTAAATTAACTAAATAAACTACCTACAAATAACTACAATTAAATACAATTACATAAACTAACTAAAGTACAAAAAATAAAAAAAGCTAAGTTACAAAAAATAAAAAATTAAGTTACAAACATGTTAAAAATATTACAACAATTTTAAGCTACTTACACCTAATCTAAGCCCCCTAATAAAATAACAAACCCCCCCAAAATAAAAAAAATCCCTACCCAATTCTAAATTAAATAAATTTCAAAGCTCTTTTACCTTACCAGCCCTTAAAAGGGCCATTTGTGGGGGCATGCCCCAAAAAGTTCAGCTCTTTTGCCTGTAAAAGAAAAATACAACCCCCCCCAACATTAAAACCCACCACCCACATACCCCTAATCTAACCCAAACCCCCCTTACAAAAACCTAACACTAATCCCCTGAAGATCATCCTACCTTGAGTCGTCTTCACTCAGCCGAGCCACCGATGGAACTGAAGAGGACATCCGGAGCGGAAGAAGTTAATCCTCCAAGCGGCGCTGAAGAAATCTTCCATCCGATGAAGTCATCATCCATGCGGCGCTGAAGAAGTCTTCGATCCGGCCGATGTCATCTTCAAAGAGGCGCTGAAGAGGTCTTCTATCCGGGCGAAGTCATCTTCCAAGCCGGGTCTTGAATCTTCCTTCCGCCGACGCGGAACCACCTTCTTCACCGACGGACTACGACGAATGACGGCTCCTTTAAGGGACGTCATCCAAGATGGCGTCCCCTCAATTCCGATTGGCTGATAGGATTCTATCAGCCAATCGGAATTAAGGTAGGAAAAATCTGATTGGCTGATGGAATCAGCCAATCAGATTGAGCTCGCATTCTATTGGCTGTTCCGATCAGCCAATAGAATGCGAGCTCAATCTGATTGGCTGATTGGATCAGCCAATCGGATTGAACTTGAATCTGATTGGCTGATTCCATCAGCCAATCAGATTTTCCTACCTTAATTCCCCTTGATAAAGCCCGGCGAACACCGGGGGAAACGCGTTGGGGTTCACATCCGTCAGGAGCACCAAAAAACAGGACTGTAATACTGAGGGCGGGCTGTCCGGAAAACCCTGCCGCAATTTTACACTTGCCATTTCAAACTTCCAGTTACCAGTCACCTGTGGTCTGTGAGTGCTGTGCACGGAAACAAAGTGTTTTATCCTTGTGAATAAATAAAGGCATTTTTTTATCATACATCTGGTGAGTAGATTTATCACTTATCTGCGCTAATTTGTGTTATAATTGCACTTGAATCCTCTCTCTTTTGCGCTTTTGTTTTTTCTGTCTATCTACTTTGGATCCTGGATCCCACAATCCCTTGAGAAAGAGGGGATTTAAAGGAGCAGCAGAGAGGGAGCAAAAAGGAAAAAGGATCCGCTTGGAAGCTATCAACAGGATTGAAAACGATTCCATCAAAAAAAGAAGCAGAATAAAATCACTCAATTTTGTGAGACAAAAGGTACTGTCTGGCTATTGGAACTTTTTACAAGGAAGACTAATTATGCAGAACTTATGAAAGCAAATTTTGCAGAACTTATGAAAGTTGCTTCCCAATAGCCGTATGAGACAATCTGATTCAGTATTTCAGTACTTAGGTGTATTTTTTATGATTCAGTATTTCAGCACATAGTTGTATTTTAATTTTAATAATTAATATTTTTCATTCTTTGAGGCTTAATATCTATACCTAGCGCTGAGTAGTGTTCTGGTGTCGCTTTTCTATCTGTTTATATTGTTTAATATCTGGCGATAAACTACAACAGATGGCAATAGACAGCAAGATAAAAAAGTAAAGGGCTCCTCTTATTTCACATCCCCTTAAAGGGACACTGAACCCAAAAATTTTCTTTCATAATTCAAAAAGAACATGCAATTTTAAGCAACTTTCTAATTTACTCCTATTGTCAATTTTTCTTTATTCTCTTGCTATCTTTATTTGAAAAGCAAGAATGTAAGTTTAGAAGCCGGCGCATTTTTAGTTCACAACCTGGGTTGTACTTGCTAATTGGACAGCACCATTAAACAAGTGCTGTCTAGGAATCTGAACCAAAAATTGGCTAACTCCTTAGCATAGATGCCTTATTTTTCAAAAAAAAATAGCCAGAGAACAAAGAGAGATTGATAATAGGAGAAAATTAGAAATTGCTTAAAATTGCATGCTCTATCTGAATCATGGAATAAATTTGGGTTTAGTATCCCTTTAACTGTTTCAAGCTTAAAAGTGATATTAAATATCCTTTATTGAAAGGCATACCTAGGTAGGCAAATGACCAGTCATGCACTACTGGGAGCTAGCTCATGATTTGTGGGTACACATATATGCCTTCTGTCATTGGCTCACCAGATGTGTTCAACCTTTTATAACCTCTTAAATATTAGCCGATAAAGGGCCTGATATTCAAAACCTTGTCGGCATGGGAAAATCTTTGGGAGTTTTTAGAACACTACATAGCAACATAAACATTTCTCAAGATAACATTTGTGTTTCTAAACCTTTTTAGAATATCTTGCCTAAGCGGGGAGGTTTTAAATATTAGGCCCAAAGTCACCAAAGTTAAAAAATAACAAAAAACTTAGCAATACACTTAATTATTCATTTATCCCCTTTTAATTGTGGGTCTTGAATGTTGTCCCTAATTGACCTCAGCAGAAGTGATAAGATAGCATACTGTAATTGCCAGTTTTGCAAACAAAATGACGTTGATAAACATTGTATTCTCCAGGAGACTGGTTCAGCTAAATAAAGAATGTTGAAAAATGATTGCATCAAATAAGGTGTAAATGTATTCAAAAATGTTATTACACCCCACAAGTATTTTAATTTATTTAAGACTGACGTAAAGTTTTGGAATTACAAGGTTTTATATTTATGTCCCTTTAATGTAACTTTAACACCAAGATGAAATTTATGAAGTAAATAATCAAGTTGAAAAAAAAGAGCAAAAAATGAGTTACAGCATAATATTATGGCCAATAAGTGATGAGGAGCAATAAGATGATAGGATTTGTTTATATACTCCCTTTGTAAATAACTGAACAAGTTGTTCCTCCCATTAGTACAGCCTTTCATCCACTATTACTCTGCAAAATGTAATGTCAGCTCACTCATAAATACCACTCTAAAAATGATGCAAAGTGTGACATGAAAAGTATTTGATCAATAAGACCCAAATACCTCGGACTGGCAAATGCTTTGGTACAAAATAACAAATGCTGACTGTATATTATTCTTAATGTCTTGTGACAGTCGAAAATGTGCGATTTGTTGCAAAAACAATGATAATTTGAATACTGAATGTAACATTTGGGTCTTTAAATTTGAATGTTTATTCCCGCGGTGTTCAATGCAATATTAAAATTTTATTTTTCCATATTCAAATGTTATATTATCTGGTATTCAAATCTCAGCATTCATTTTCTAGAGACTTTTGAATTGCAAAACAAATGTGATGGGGAATATTTATTCTGTGGTTTGAATGTCAAAATTCCGACTACTGGTGTAGAGCAGTGTTTCTCAACCATAGTCCTTGAGTGGCCGTAACAGGCCAGGTTTTTATTATAGCTGAACTAGAGCACAGGTGAAATAATCAACTGATGTGTGAGAGCAGGTTAGTAACCATGGTTACTGATCAGATGAATGTTTCATCTGTGCTCTAGTGCAGCTAAAATAAAAACCTGGCCTTTTGGGGGTACTTGAAGACTGGGGTTGGGAAACAAAGGTGTAGAGCTATAGAACTATGTATAGAAATGGATTTGCAATAATATTTTATAAGAGGTCTGGACCTGTTAATAAATATAGAGGCAGAAGCATAACTAGAAACCACAGGGCCCAGGTGCAAGAATCTAAGAGGGGGCCCCCACCCCCCCAAAAAAAGGTGAATTTGATACATATCATTTAACCCACCAGGACTGTATATAGTGCATTAGAGACACAGTCTGTAATCTGCCGGTGACATGGCTGGCCTGACCCTACCCGCCCCAGTACTTTATAGAGTGACCACAGTAGTCTGCGACATGATCCAGCCCCGCCATATTGTATATAGTGTTACTGTATAGTGACACTGTTTACCCCGCCGCTCCCCATGATGTAGTAACAAGGTCTGTAATTTGCTGGTTCCACAAACATATACACACACACACATACATGCATAAATACACACACAGTCACATACATACATACACACACACACACACACATGCATAAATACACACACAGTCACATACATACATACACACACACACACACACATACATGCATAAATACACACACAGTCACATACATACACACACACACACACACACACATACATACATGCATAAATACACACACACATACATGCATACACACACACACACATATACATGCATAAATACACACACAGTCACATACATACATACACACACACACACACATACATGCATAAATACACACACAGTCACATACATACATACACACACACATACATGCATAAATACACACACAGTCACATACATACACACACACACACACATACATGCATAAATACACACACAGTCACATACATACATACACACACACACACATACATGCATAAATACACACACAGTCACATACATACATACACACACACACACATACATGCATAAATACACACACAGTCACATACATACATACACACACACACACACACATGCATAAATACACACACAGTCACATACATACATACACACACACACATACATGCATAAATACACACACAGTCACATACATACATACACACACACACAGTCACATACATACACACACACACACACATACATGCATAAATACACACACAGTCACATACATACATACAAACATACACATAAACACCAATGGGTAAAACAGAAACACTAACCCTTGTAGTCAGAGACACTAGTGAGGCATCACACTCACATGATATCTATTAGTGCAGGCAGTGGCAGGTCAACGTTTTTTATTTGGAATTTTTATTTATTTATTTTTTTGAAGCTGGGCCCCCACCCTCAGGGGCCCAGTCACAGTTGCGTCCTCTGCACCCCCTGTAGTTTTGCCCCTGTATAGAGGCGTCCCATTACAGATGGATAACAAAAGCAATAAACGACCATTGACAGTGGTTAATGAGTAAATTTGGAATTAATGTTTAATTGGGAGGGTCATACAAAGTCACACCCATACAGGGCTAGATTATGAGTGGATTACGCGACCTCAGAGCTCTGGTTAACTGTTTTGCAAAGCAAAAAAGTGTCACAAAACAAATCAAAAATACATTACAAAGTACAATTACACTATCTAATAAAAAATATTTTTAAAAAAATACACAAAGGGCTCAAAGATATGAAGTCTCGGGTGTTAGGAAAAAAAAGCTAGGCAAAGGGCTTTAACATAGAGATACATACACATGTCTACAGATGTTTATGTACTGTAAGTATGTATGTGTATATATATATATATATATATATATATATATATATATATATATATATATATATATATATAGATAGATAGATATTGTACCAAAAGACCATCAGATATATATAGAAATATCTACTTATGAATACATAGAACATGTTCTGCTATGTGAAGTACATTGGAATGCGAAATATTCATATTTTCATTTCGTGTTAGCGCACTTGAAAATATGCGATCAGGTTTGTGCCCGATATATATTTATATGTGTGCACAGATGTATTTATGTATTTATATGTGTATTTATGTATTTACAGACATATATACACATATAAACACATAAATACTTATGAATACATATATACACATATAAACACATAAATACTTATGTATACATATATATACACACATAAACACATAAATACTTATGTATACATATATACACATATAAACACATAAATACTTATGTATACATATATACACATATAAACACATAAATACTTATGTATACATAAATACACATATAAACACATAAATACTTATGTATACATATATACACATATAAACACATAAATACTTATGTATACATATATACACATATGTATAAGTGTATTGGAGTCCTGTGCAGTTAAGTGGATAAAAATATGTAAAAACATATGTATGCAATATTCCTTTTTTTATATAAGTTTTAACTATGTATTTACTGTAAATATTTCCCATTGCAATGTTCTGCACATAGCAGAATATGTTCTATGTATTTAAATAGATATTCCTATATATATCTGTATATATCTATACCTACATATAACCATGTAAAGGGGTGGAAAAATATCACTATGAATTACTAATCAGGGGTTAAAAGCTACTAGCCCAAAGGAAAATAGTTAGTAGTCCACTCAATGTTAAAGAAAGGAAAAAGTCAAATTTCCAAGCCCTGATCATGTATGTATGTATGTATGTATGTATGTATGTATGTATATATATATATATATATATATATATATATATATATATATATATATATAGTACCAAAATACCATCATATATATATAGAAATATCTACTTATGAATAAATAGAACATATTCTGCTATGTGAAGTATATTGGAATGTGAAATATTCATATTTTCATGCCAGGTTAGCACACTTGAGAATATGCGATCGGCTTGCACGTGAGTAGGATGTTTTTTATCCCACTTTTTTTGCTCCATTGACATCTATGGGGAACAGGTTATCACACACAATGTTGTAAGTTTGGCTTTTTATGCTTGTTGAGTTAGCGCGCAAGTGAAAGGTGTTTACTTTCAACATGTAATACGAGCACAATCAGACATGTGCAAAAAGCTTACTTCTAGCGCAGTTAACGCTCGAGCAGGAAAAAAAGTTTAATATTCTTTTTATATCCATTTGGTAAAAGGAATTCACTGTTTTCAAGTTACAAAACTTACAGGAAACTATATGTAAAATGACCATTTACAATTATTTGTCATGTTCCTCAAACCATTTCTGAACAATTTTTGCAATGTGTCAGGCCACTTCCATCAGGGAACACCACTGCCATGAAGGGGTGTATGTGGTCTGAAACAATCTCTAGGTAGGTGGTACGTGTCAAAGTAACATCCACAATGCCAACACCCAAGGTTTCCCAGCAAAACATTGCCCAGAGCATAGCACTGCCTCTGCCGGACTGCCTTCTTCACATAGTGCATCCTGCTGCCATCTCTTTCCCAGGTAAACAACGCACACGCACTGACTATTCACCTGATCTAAAAGAAAACGTTATTCATCAGACCAGGCAACCTTCTTCCATTGCTCTATCTGAGTTTAATTTTGACTTTCCTATCCCTTTAAGATAGGTAATAGTATATTAATGGTTTAACTTCCAATAACATTGTATCGAATTGTTAGTCAATATCCTTGTCTTATATCAGGGGTGTCAAACTGGCAGTCCCCAGGATGCATGCGGCCCACAACTTTAGCACAAAACGTGCTAATGGAGTGTTGAGGCTGGGGATGGTGTGTGGGGTTGGTGTGTAGCGCACGTATGCGCTAGGAGTGTCCAGAGTAGGGACTGGGGGGAGGGTTTGATGGAGCGCATATTCGTGTCTCCACCCATTCAGTGGTGTCTCTCCTCCCCTTCAGTGAACATTCCCCCCCTACAGTGATGTCTCGCCCCTCCTTCAGTGATTTCTGCACCCCTTAAAAAGACATTTATATTCACTTGAAGTGATCTCTCCCCCTTCAGTGGTGTTTCTCCCCTGTTCAGTGATCTCTCCTCCCCTTCAGTGGTGTCCCCCCCCCCCCCCTTCAATGGTGTCTTTGGTCCTTCAGTAATCCCTCTCCCCCCTTCAGTGGTGTCTGCCCCCCCTTCAATGGTGTCTCTCCCCCCTTCAGTAATCCTTCTCCCCCTTCAGTGGTGTCTTTTCCCCCCCTTCAGTGGTGTCTCTCCCCTCCTTCAATGGTTTCTTTCCCCCCTTCAGTGATCCCTTTCCCCCCCTTCAGTGGTGTCTCTCCCCCCCCTTTCAGTGGTGTCTATCCCCCCTTCAGTAGTATCTCTCCCCCCTTCAGTGGCGTCTCTCTATCTCCCCCTCTCTCTGTTTCTCCCTCTCTCTGTTTCCCCCTCTCTCTGTTTCCCCCTCCCTCTGTCTCCCCCCTCTGCATCTCTCCCTTTCTCTGTCTCTCCCCCTTTCTCTGTCTGCTGTGAAAAATGACTGTTCATCAATTTCAGAGTGATTTGCAGAAATTTTAAGTTCTGACACTGTTTTGGTTAGCAATGTCAATATATGTTGGTTGTGTGCGGCCCGCCTGAGTTGCACTTGTTTGGAAAGTGGCCCTCGACTCAAATGAGTTTGACACCCCTGTTTTATATTATATAAGTAAACCATTAAATTATATATGAGGTTACTTCCCCCTCTTATCTGATTCCCTGAATAAAGGGTTCCCACAAAAGAAACAAAATTGTTAAATTAAACTTTGAGGAATGTGTGCCCGATTTTTAAAAATCCTATTAAAAACAGACGCACTTTCATTCATCAAAGTTTACATTTCAGCCATTTTGTTAAAATACTTACCTTTTCTTCATGAAGCTGGACCAGCGATTCCCCCGCCTGCCACTCGTCTCTTCATAAGTCAAAAATGAAGAATCCGGCATACTCCAATCACGGCATGGCCTCAGGCAATGTTTACACTGGTGGGGAAGCCATGATTGGAGGAAGCCTGATTCTTCATATCTGACGTAAGAAGAGACAAGCGGCAGGTGGGGGAATCGCTGCTACGGCTTCATGAAGAAAAGTTAAGTATTTTAACAAAACGGCTGAAATGTAAACTTTGATAAATAAAAATGCTCCTGTTTTTAATCGGATTTTTAAAAACCGGGCACTCATTCCTCAAAGTTTACATTCACTTTAAGAAAAAAGATTATAGAAAGTTGTGTGAAAAAAATAAAGTAAATCGTTAACACGATTTTACGTAACTGTTAAAATAATTAACTCTTTGCCAATAAAAAGAAAAAAAAATCAATGGAATTTAATTTGATGCCCAGATTAAAAATGCCTGTAATTAACAAATGGACAGTGTCAAGTTTACACACATATCATGTATGCCAGTCTTACCTTTTTTGCTGTCATTTCCCAGGCACATCCGGCAGCAGTTCTTTATAAATTCAGCAGCCATTCTTCATAAGTCAAGATCGTTTAAATAATGAAAATCCAGTCCTATTATCAAAAAAAAATAGCTAGTGTCATACTTAGTCCAACTGGAACTACATTTAAGATAAAACTCTATATACAGTGACATGTCTGTAACAACCCCTATAATCTCTCCTAGTAGCACAAAGCTTTAACTTTAGTTGTTAGGATTGTGGGTGTTTTATGAAACTAAGTAAGTGTCCTTTCTTGCTACGTATCTCAAAGAGATATCTGGAAGCATGAGCTCATGATATTAATGTACGATATTGAAAGTGCATTAGTCACTGTGAGCTGTATGCATAAAACACACACCTGCCAAGGAGGAAACCTTTAATATCCATGACTATACCCAATTATCAAACATAAAGCACAGAATTTAATGGCTGAAACATCCAAACCATTTGACCAACTTAATTTGCTCATGTATCTGTTTGTTTTAGATATGGATGTAATGATGTACGGAGAAATATCACTGAGACTCTCCCCTTTGTAAAACTAATCCCTGAATTGAAGTGAATAAATTATTAAATCATATAGTGTTAATAGTATTCTGTTAAAACAGTAGTGGTTTTAGGTTTGTATAGGAGGAGCTGCAGAATGGCCATTTATTACTCGTGAACCTAAAAGATCCACCATCTCTGTGCTTGCCCAGCAATACTGTGCATGGTAAGGAGAGTACTAGAGCAAATAAGGGATTTCTTTTTTATCTTTTCTTTTTCCTTTCGTTTCTTTTTTGAAGGTAGGGAAAACAAGTAGGTCCATCACCAGTTCTATCCAGCAACTTTGATAATAGGCATGGGCATTTGCAAGCTAACAGAGTCACCAAATGCCCATGCTTACTATCAAAGTTGCTGGATAGAACTGGTGGTGGAACTACTTGTTGTTCCTATCTCTAAAAAGGAAATGAAAGTAGGTGGTTGCTCGTGGAATTCAGCTATTTTCAGTGCGGGTCATCCACAACCCACAGGAGTGAACACAATGTTATCTATAGGGCTCACATATTGTGTAAAGATAATAAAAAGCATGTGATAAGAGGCTGTCTTTAGTGGCTTAGAATCAGGCAGAAATTAAGAGGTTTAAAGGTTATAAAGTATATTAATCTAGCAATGTTGGTTGTGCAAAGCTGGGGAATGGGTAGTAAAGACGTTATTTATATTTTTAAACAATAACAATTTTTGTGCTGACTGTCCCTTTAAGTTGCTTTGCAATCCCATACCTGAAAATGTGTGTTTCTGATGCAATCTGGTGCTATCAGTCAGGGAACTTTCACAAACCCTACACATGGTCACTTCAAACTGCTCCTTAAATACCTTCACTGCCAAAATCTACACTATTATCATAGCGAGCATGATGGAAAACTCCATCGCAAAATTCCAAAACAAAAAACACAGATAAGAAGCTCAGATAAAGCGTTATGTTTAAACATATACACCACATTTATATATAAATATGCTGTCTAGGTCTTAATGTGGCTGTCACTTAAAAGCAGATGGAGGTCAATATAACATTTTCAAGATTCAAATAGAACATTTAATTGTACCCCTTAAAGGGACAGTCAAGTCCAAATTTTTTTTTTCATGATTTAAATAGGGCATGCAATTTTAAACAACTTCCCAATTTACTTTTATCACCAATTTTGCTTTGTTCTCTTGGTATTCTTAGTTGAAAGCTAAACCTAGGAGTTTCATATGCTAATTTCTTAGACCTTGAAGACTGCCTCTAATCTGAATACATTTAGACCACTAGAGGGCATTATTTCACATGTTTCATATAGATAACATTGAGCTCATGCACGTAAAGTGACCTAGGAGTGAGCACTGATTGGCTAAAATGCAAGTCTGTCAAAAGAACTGAAATAAGGGGGCAGTCAGCAGAAGCTTAGATACAAGATAATTACAGAGGTAAAACGTGTATTATTATAACTGTGTTGGTTATGCAAAACTGGGGAATGGGTAATAAAGGGATTATCTTTCTTTTTAAACAAAAAAAATTCTGGTGTTGACTGTCCCTTTAACAACCAGCGACATTCCCTGTATGTCCCTGGACTTTCAATGGGGAATGCTTTTTTGACCGCGCAGTCTCGCCACCAGCAGCCAGACTGTGCTATTCTAGGATGACTGTACAAGGGAGGTCATAATAGACCCATGCTATTGTGGCCTGAAAAAAAACGTAACGTCCAGCGACGTACAGGGTACATTGTGGTCATTAAGGGGTTAAAAAGATAAAAATCCATTTTATTTATTTTATCAACTTTACCATTTTCTCTAAGTATTCTGTGCTGAAGCTTAGTTCACTTCTATAAAAGCACACTGGCTCCATGTCCTGATCACTGCACTACAGCAGTGACTGCAACTATGTTTGTAACAATGTTATAACATAGTGCTCAACAATTCCACAGTAAACAGCAAATCAGAGTGAGGCTGTGCCTTGAAATACCCTCACATAAAAATGTAGATTCCTTTCCTTATTTTTATATAATTAACACCAAGATTATATAGAGCACACTATTTTCCACAATTTTGCTTTCAGTGGTTACTCAGATATTGGGGGTTACAACTTTAGTTCTTACTATATATGTGACTGCCAAGTCCAAAAATAAAAAGCTCTTATAGGCATATAAATAGGTTTAACCCCCACAAATGGGTTAAACACATAGTTAAAGTCAGCTCCAGAGCAGCAGTGCAGCAATGCGAGCTGGCTGAACAAATCTGTTGAGCCAATGACAAGAGACATATGTAATATTGTAACATAGTAGATGAGGTTGAAAAAAAGACCGAAGTCCATCGAGTTCAACCTATACAAATCTAACCTACTTACAAAAAAGCTCCAGTTGAGCTTAAATTTATCCTATTAAAATGTGACCAATTTAACACAAGCAAACATATCCCTGAATTTAGTTTCTAGTTAGAAATGTATCCAAACCATTTTTAAATGTATCTAAGGTATTGGCATTCACTACCTCCTTTGGTAATGAGTTCCACAATTTTATTTCTCTTACAGTAACAAAGTGTTTCCGCTGCAGGAGATTAAATCTCCTTTCCTCCAGCCTTAAATTGTGACCTCTTGTGTTACCACCAATCAGAAGCTAGCTCCCAGTAATGCATTCCTGCTCCTGAGCCTACCTAGGTATGCTTTTCAACAAAGGGTACCAACAGAACAAAGCAAATGAGATAATAGAAGCAAATTAGAAAGTGTCTTAAAATGGCATACTCAATCTGAATCATGACAGTTTAGTTTAGTCTTTTGTGTCCCTTTACATATTCCAATTCATTCAGACAAGTGCTACACTGATGGAAGTATGGACTATAGTTATAAAAAGTAATATAAACCAAGCACAGTGATACAAAAGGATGAATTACCTATCCAGTGCAAGAACAGCCAATACAAAAGAAATAACCACTATAGAATTATTGATGTCATAGTTATTCTTCTACGGGAAATAATAATACTTATATTATACTACTCATATTTCATAGATAAGTGAATTGATTTATCATTTTACTTTAGTTATTGTGTTTTATGATTGCAATAAAACATGACACAGAAAAATAATCTGCACTAGTAGTAAGTAACATCTCAAATATAGTTTATTATATTCTGAAGTCACAATGATTTAACCCTTTGGCTGCAAGAGAGGACTAAACTTTTAGTAACAATCATCATGCAATTCAAATAGGATATCTATCTATCTATCTATCTATATCTATCTATCTATCTATCTATCTCAGTGTTTTCCAGAATAAAAATGCACTGCTGAGTGGCATTATAAAGCAGCAGTTTAATACTGTCCATTATTATAACATCCTCTGTTATTTATAAATGTTACTTAAGCTATGCAAATCACCAATTAACTGCATAATTTAACATAAATTGATTTAATTAAAATCTGTACAACAAACATTGAAAAAAAACATTAATTTTAGCTTAATATTACCTTCAATTTTAGTCAGCCTAGTGGTGTTCTCATTAAATAGGTTTGGAGGAGAACAGTGTGTGTGTATATAGATAGATAGATAGATAGATAGATAGATAGATAGATAGATTGAAAGTGGGGAAAAAAAGTCTGAAAAACACTGTGCATAACTCTCCAACTTTGACCATATTGTATAATAACCCTATATAATATATAGTAAAGAAGGTTTTTTTATTTATTAGAATGTTAATTTGAAGTAATCAGATAAACATTACTTATGAGACTGCAAAGGAAAAATAACCTGTGAATTTCCTATAGGCTATTGCACAATCCTAAAAATCTTACTTAAATAATAAAAAAATATATATTTATATTACTAGTTTAACAATAACTTGCATAAATGATGTGCCCCCTGCCGATTACAGTTGCCCTTCAGTATTAAGTATAACAAATTAAAGGACAAAGACGTTATTTATATGCCGGAGCAGACACAAAATGAAATCATTTCTTACCTGTATCATAGCTTCACCTCGAGCAGTGATGCCGATAAGTCTCCATTTCTGGGGGAAATAATGATACTGTTATTATAGTTCTGAGAAAGGCAAAGTTTTCTAAGTAATTGCTACATATTAAGTTATTCAATGTCTTGAAGTGGGAACAGTTTCTAAAGAAGTGACTGATCTGTGGAGACACTGAGGAACTGCTGACAATACCCTCCCAGTAGCACAGCCTGCTCATTCCCAGTAGCACAGCCTCATTCCTATAAATACTGCTCCTTGTTCTTTGGTACTTTGCAAACAATTAGAAACTTCTGGGACGTATCTCAGCAACTGAGTAAAGTAAAGCCTATAGGCAGATAGGATCAAGCTACTAGTTCTCATCAATTTTCTTCACTGATTCCTACCTGTCCCAAATGACTACTCTCTAAAGTAATTAGATAGAATAATTTACTGAATATTTACAAAGAAAAAGATTATTCTTTGACAGTCCCTTTTTAAGTGAATGGGTAGAAAAATTAGCATAGGACTTCAAAGGGACGATGTAATGCAAAAATTACAAGCTCTAATTTGTTACAGAATGTCATTTTTGCATTATTGACCATAGTTTACTCCCTGTAGTGGATTAAACACATAGGTAAAGTCTCTCTTAGGAGCTGCTGCACCTGAGCATGACATATCCAGTCAGCCAATCAAGATCTACAGTCACACAAGCTGACACATATTGCAGTTCTCAAGTGGCGCTTTACCTATGTGTTTATATGTCTTTGTACAATTATATTTAAAAATTGCTTTTAATTATTGAACACATAGGCCCTGATGATCAAAAGTGCTGCGAAGCAGAAAAATATTCAAAAGGGATCCGTCAAGATAGCTGGCAAAATATTCTAAAGGGCCGAGAGTACTGTTTAAAGGCAGCATCGTTGAGAGAAGTTTTACAATACTCTGATACTGTTGGTATATTCAACGCAGCATCCCCAACTACATCGAAGGTGTAATATAGATGATCCCTTTATACAGTGCTGTATGACAATACAATTTACATGTGTCAACCGAAACGCAACTCCTGTTCATACAATACAATAGTGACTTAAAGATATCAATAATACACTTATAGGAGCTGGGAGATTGTGGGTATATGATATATATACTGTATATAAAATGTCTATTGCATATGTATTGTATAATATAATGTTAGAACATGTATGTAAACTGTAAGCGTGATTGTACTAATCTATTGTGCCCTTAGGCGTCTATTTTTACTTTAAGATTGCGATTGCTCGTTCTCAGTATAATGTAAATATGACTATTGAGAACGTGCAATTGTGTTTTACTTATAATATTGTGATCGCTCTGTAGCAAACGTGTTCTATATTAATATTGTGATTTGCAATATTGTGAAATATGAAAATACAAAATCATGATTGCAATATTGTGAACTATGAAAAACGTAAAACATTGTGATCGCAATTTTGTGAAATATAAATGTATTGTGATCGCAATTGCACGTTCTCAATATAATGTAAATAAGAATATTGAGAACTAGCAATCGCAATCTTAAAATATGTAAACATACACGTCAAAGGAGACAATAGAAGATTAGTACAATCACACTTTACATACATATTATAACATTATACTATACAATCCCCCAACTCCTATAGTTTTAATAGAAAGTTTTTTCTTTTTGTCTTGATTAACAAAGTCGAACGCAGACATGATGAATATATAGGTGTTCTGTGGGAGTTTCTAGGGCGTTCCATGGGAGTAGGGCTGCAACTAACGATTATTTTCATAATCGATTAGTTGGTCGATAATTTTTTCGATTAATTTCATAATCGATTAATCGGTTAAAAAAAAATGTATTAAAAAAACCACAAAAAATAAATAAAAATATTATTAGAGCAGATGTGGACTGGTTTCAAGTTCAACCTCTCTCTCCGCTGCCGGTTCCAGAGAACCAAAAACTAAAATGACTTATTTTTCCCAAAATGATTTTAAAAATAGTTTAGGTTTACATGGGATGTTATCATGATTACGCTCCCAGTGGGGTTGTAACATAAACAGAGAGGTACTAAAATGTTCCTTTTCAATTTTCTGATTTTCTCTACTCTAAGTATTGGTATACGGTGAGAAATAAATTAAGGACTCTTGGTCCGCTTTCTCTAAAAGCTAAGCACATTTTATTGGGTTGTACGTATAATTTACAGGAACTGCTATATACAGATATAAACCTAATGTATAATCTTCCTTCTTTACATGTTAAACTCTGCAGCTGGTATTAGTAATTGGAAATGCATGGGAAACTACTACTTTTTACAGTACATTGCAATTTATTTGGTGCTTTAAAACAAATATGATTATCTGGCTCAATCAGGGAGATTTTCTCCCCTAACAGAGGTGGGACAGAAAATGGAATGGACATGATTTCTGTGTATGTGTCTCTGTGAGAGATGGAAATTGGAGTAGCAATTAGTATGGTTGATCTGTAGTGTACCAGACAAATGCTCCCCCACTAGACTACCAGGGAGGGAATATTATTTTTGTTTTTTAATTTATTGCAGGATCTGCAAGCCATTCAGCCAAGTCCAATATATATTTATTTTATTTTAAACAAAAAAGGTAGCTTCCAGTACGCCCTAAGAAGGCTTCCTAAGCGCTGGAATAAATGGATGGTAACTGTCCCTGATGCCCCTGCACACACAGCCCTTCCCAACACACGGCCGCACAGCCTTTTTTTTAGCTTCCTAAGATAAAGAGCTGTGTGAGAGGGAGAGGCACACACTGTGTTAAAAGCTTAGGCCTAAGCATAGGAAAAATGTTGCGAACTTGTGTGCTAACTTAGTGACCGGCATGTGCAGGCACCATGTTATATATTTGAGAGATAAATAAACAAGTTTGCAAACTTTTTCCTATGTTTAGGCCTAAGCTTTTAACACAGCGTGTGCCGTTCCCTCACACAGCTCTTTACCTTGACAGCACTCCCAAGTCTCGCTGCCGTGTGCTAGCAAGCACTATAAGCATCCTGACCCGCCCTGCAGGCTGCGTATCGTCTAAGACAGCTTGAGTGAGCAGGATAAGTCACTGATGCCCCAGCTACACAGCGCTTCCCAACCAGCCCTTCCCAGCAAGCGGCCGCACTCTTACAGGACCGATTTGACACACTTCAGCCTGCATGTGTATTAAGCAAGTAAACAACTAAGTTATATAACCGGGGGAGACCTACCTTACAACAGCACAGCGTGAGCGAAGTGGACTGTCTTCCTCTCTTCCTCACTCTACACACATGCACGCTGTGTGCTGCAAGCAGCCCAACTAATCGACTGACCAACTAATCGATAATAAAAATCTTTGACAACAATTTTCATTATCGATTATTATCGATTAGTTGTTTCAGCCCTACATGGGAGTAACCTGTATTTTAATGGGGAAACATCACCGTGGGTTTCTAATATTCAAATCGCTATCCTCCATCTTAGCTATCCCTTTTCAGCCATATCAGTGTCACCTGCTTTTTAGTAGCGATATTTCCCAGTGTGACAAATCTAGTGAAACTGAATATACATATCAATAATTTGTAGTGTTACTACACAGAAAACATTTTTTATTTTAGCAAAGCACAGTTTATTTTGTGTAAAACCGAGATTTAAGCTCAGTGGCAATATTGGTGGACGTTTGATGAAGTTGCAATCCCCCATTATATCCTAAGGGAGACACATCGCCACTTGTCAGCGTGAAGTTTAGCCCACTTTTTTAGAAAACATTGAGAGACAGACTGCGAACCTGGTAAACCCAAACAGGCAATTTCTCATTGGTCTGATGATGTTTTGAATATCGGTGCCATAGTCACGAAGGTGCGTTCCAGTTTAAAAAATCAGTAATATAAACACAAGAACTTTAAAAACATATGAGTGTGTTTGGACTTAGCGTGCATGGAGGCACATCCCCTATAAAAACCCAGTCATGAAAAAGCAATCTCGTTTAAGGGCCCCTAGTCAGATACAATTCTGTAAGGCAGAGGGTTTACAATATAGAATTTCAGTAATGTCAAAATTCAGTATAAGAAGATATTATAAGACCATAAAGTGATTAAAAAATGGTGCACAGTCTGCCCGCCCTGACCACATAAAAGATGCCTTCAGATGGTTTAGCAGTGGTGTGGATGGAAACAGGTTACAAAAGTATCTTATGAAAGTCATCATTATGAGATCCTTTTTAAAACCTGATTAAAAGATACCAGTATTGTTAGTGACAATCACAACAGTGCAAGTGTGACTTAGAATCAACCATTAATATAAAAATTAAAGGGACACTAAACCCAATTTTTTCTTTCATGATTTAGATAAAGCATGCAATTTTAAACAACTTTCTATATTTACTTCTATTATCTAATTTTCTTCATTCTTTTGATATCCTTTGCTGAAAAGCATATATAGAAAGGCTCAGTAGCTGCTGATTGGTGGCTGCACATAGATGCCTTGTGTGATTGGCTCACCCATGTGCATTGCTATTTCTTAAACAAAGGATATCTAAAGAATTAAAGGGACATGAAACCCACATTTTTTCTTTCATGATTTAGATAGAGAATGCAATTTTAAACATCTTTCTATTTTACTTCTATTATCTAATTTGTTTTATTCGCTTGATATTCTTTGCTGAAAAGCATATCTAGATATGCTCAGTAGCTGCTGATTGGTTGCTGCACATAGAAGCCTCATGTGATTGGCTCACCCATGTGCATTGCTTTTTCTTCAAATAAGGATATCTAAAAATGAAGCAAAATAAATAATAGAAGTAAATTGTAATGTTGTTTAAATTTGTATGTTCTATCTGAATCATGAAAGAAAGATTTTGGGTTTAGTGGCCCTTTAAGCAAATTAGATAATAGAAGTAAATTGGAATGTTGTTTAAAATTATATTCTCTATCTGAATAATGAAATAAAATTTTTGGGTTTAATGTCCCTTTAAGAACACGCTATTTGTAGATGTTGGGGTCCTGAAGTGACTTTTCCTGTACAGGATATGACGTACCCAACACATATACATATGTATATGTAACTATACATATGCAAATGTATGCACTGTCCTCTCTTATAGGGGTGAATAGAGCTTTAAAGGGACACTGAATCCACATTTTCTTTCTGTCATGATTCAGATAGAGCATGCAATTTTAAAGGGACAGTCAACACTTATTTTCAATATAAAAACATGTTAAAGTAACAAAACGGAGGTCCGCCTACACTATACCCCTCCTGCCTTGCCGCCTTGCTTCTGTCCTAATCAGCGGCGCTAACTACTCTAATACCCGGTAAATATGGATGCCGGACTCCCCCCACCATTACGTAGCTGCCTTCTTCTTCAACTGATAAGCAAATCAGAATCCAGTCCTCGGACTGAAATTGCACGCGCTTGCAATTTCTGTCCGATGCCTGGATTCTGATTTGCTTATAAGTTGAAGAAGAAGGCAGCTACGTAATGGTGGGGGGAGTCCGGCATCCATATTTACTGGGTATTAGAGTAGTTAGCGCCGCTGATTAGGACAGAAGCAAGGCGGCAAGGCAGGAGGGGTATAGTGTAGGCGGACCTCCGTTTTGTTATTTTCAATATAAAAACATGTTAAAGTAAGTGTTGACTGTCCCTTTAAGCAACTTTCTAATTTACTCCTATTATCAATTTTTCTTCATTCTCTTGGTATTTTTATTTGAAAAGGCAGGAATGTAAGCTTACAAGCCGGCTCATCTTTGGTTCAGCACCTGAGAAGCGTTTGCTAATTAGTTGCTAAATGTAGCCACCAATCAGCAAGCAAAATCCAGGTGCTGAACCAAAAATGGGCTGACTAGTAAGCTTGCATTCCTGCCTTTTCAAATAAAGATACCAATAGAACGAAGAACATTTGATAATAGGAGTAAATTAGAAAGTTGCTTAAAATAGCATGCTCTATCTGAATCATGAAAGAAAAAAATTGCGTTCAGTATCCCTTTAATGATGCATTAATGTATGTTAATAGGCCTTCCAATGTCTCCTGTGGCCATTTCAGAGTGTTTAAGAGAATAGACTGTTTCCAAATAGCGGTGAAATTAAAGATATAAAAAATACCCTTTGAGTACATATCAAGTTCCAAGAAAAGTCAAAACTGGCCTTAAAACATGTTGAAAAGTGACTTGAAAATCAATTGTGATGGCTGCAAACTTTTTAGCCCAATAGGAAAAATAGGGGTTTTGACTAGGATCCGAAAACATGTCTACAAGTGCATGAAAGAGTTGGAAACACATTATTGTGATCGGATCAAATCAAAAAGTAGCCTTTTTGGCCAGAAAAAAGAGCCGAAAAAGCAGCAGTGAATAGATTGTGATCGTGTCCCTAGTGATAAAATTACACATTCTATTATATCACCATAATTGCCCTTTAATGGGACCAAAAGTTTATCTTTTTCAGGGAAATGCAACAAATAAGACCAATGTAAAGGGTTTTTTAATCGTCCAAATCCAAATGCACATGTCTACTGCAATATACCCATGCATATTTCATAATGTTTTTTTCAGACAGTTTGGCAAATGGGCGATTTTTTTTTTTTTTTAAATCCACAAACAATTTGTTTTCAGTATGGAAAGTTTCAGGATCTATAAGGTTAATAAGTCAGCTGTTAGGAAAGATTCCATACGTTTCATACAAGGAAACATAGTGATCCTATCATAACATATGGAACATGAAACGATAAGATAACTATGTTTTCCTTGTTTGTGATGTAATGTTTAAATGTAAAGTTTCAGTTCCTACCTACCTTATGAACCCTAATACTCACCATTTTTATATTGTTTTGTTAGCCACACACAGCAGAGTCAAACAGTACCGTTATTTTATGTTTATATCATGAAGTGAGAACTGTACAACAAACTGTGTTCAAAATTTATATTTTTATTAAATTGTAACAAACAAGATTGTAAAAAAATAGCATTTGTTTTTTTTCTTTCTAAACTCTATTGTCAAAAGAGGGGCTTTGTGAATATGTATATAACTTGGATCTGCTGCACATACGGTTTCCGATGAGCCTCTACTCAAATAAATGCACATTTATAAATGTAACATGATCCCTACAGTAATCACCTGGCTATAAAAACCTATGATTTGAAGAGGGGCTTCTGGGCTTTAAAACAAGGGTCTGTATGCCTTTTTGATGACCTGTTATAAGTATTTAAGAGACCCCCAGCCTGCAAACAGAGTGCATAAGTGCGCTTTTTTTATTTTTAAATAATATGTGCTTAGACATTATACTCCCAAGCACCCACCATTTGAAAGAACAGTTGATTTGTTGGGCTTAAGCTGAGATCGAGGGGTATAAATATTAACCCCCCCTTCCCATCCAGCTCCCTTAAAGGGACAGTCTACTCCAGAATTGCTATTGTTTAAAAAAAATGGGTCCGCTTTCTTCTGTGTGTGAGTGAAGTTAGTACTGTGCTGGAGAGGTTTAATACTTTTATGGGGTAGTTCTAGATGTTAGAAAATTAATGCCCGGTCTCTAGGCACTGATGATTGTGTTTCTGCTTCAATTATTTTTACTAATCGCTGTAATTATTATTAACTGACATGCTGTTTACAATTGACCTCATTATGAAGACAACATAAGAATATGTTCTGTATCATGTTCCCCTCTCCTGCGCAGAGCTCCAATTCCTGCTTGGTGCAAAATTTCAGAAGATTATTTAGTCTGTAGCAGAGTCAGTTTACTTGAGATGTGTTAAAGGTGTGTATGACTGAAGATAACGCTAACAGGATTTGCAAAGAGCACAGATCGTTATATAGAAATGTGTTTTTACATGTAAGCATTTAGGGATAGATTACAAGTGGAGCACTAAATTATCTCGCACCCGCAAACACGCAAATTTGATCGTTTACAGGCATGCGATAATTAACTAGCCGTTACAAGTGGCTGGTAGTAATTAGCGCTTATAAAATTAACCAGAGATCGGATCTCTGGTTCATTTTATAAATGTGCCACAAAAATACAGTGGTTTGCATTTTATTAAAAAATAAAAATTGTAGATTTTTTTAGAATTTTAATTTTTTAATAAAATAACTGCACAGGGCAGTTTTTTTGTGGTTAAAGTTGGTGGGTGTGGGGTGTTAGAAAAAAAAAAACGCACTGAAAAGTGCCTTTACATTGCAGTCTATGGGAACTGTGCGTTCCCAGTAAATATAAATGTATATGCTTATGTTAATGTGTATATATATATACATAAAGATATATGTAAATAGTCCTATACATATATATTTACAATTTGCTGCCATTGATGCGCGACTTACCCTCTTTGCTGCGCTAGTTCTCATGCCGTGTCTGAGCAATATGTTGCGCTCTAATTGTAATCTAGCCCTTAATGGGACATTCTTGTGCAATAATAAAATACTTTACTTTGAAACAAATAAAGGGGTTTAAGCACACAGATAAAGTAAAGTACCAGGCAAGCATCCATACTGCAACAGCTGATTGGTTGATATGTGTGAATGCTACACATGTTTGGCTCATTGGTCATGTCTGCAGCTGGGAGCATTTTATTATTACACTAAAATGATAAATGATCTTTTATTAAACTTAATTTTAATTCCTGGAGAGTGCCTTTCACTACAGGCACATATAAATTATCTTTAAAGTGCACCCTGGGTACTGTGCATACAACTGAGACTGCTGAGACCAACTGGAGCAGCTTCTTCAGTTTTCTGTTTTGCATCTACGACTAATATGAAATTCCTAAAGGGGCTTTGGGGTCAGGCCAAGGTAAACAGACAAATAAAATAGTGGACAGGCCCCACTGTAACTATGGAAACCACACTTCTCTGAAAACACAGGCTAACATATTTTTTATGCCACAGTACTGACTTAGGGCCCGATAATATAAAGGTCCCAGGGCTGGTGAAATTCTCTAAGAATGCAACTACTTCTATTTCCCTATTCTATAAAACCACAATTTACCCTGAAAAAAGGGTGTCTCACTAAGGGGCGTATACTGCATTTTTGTATAGGAAGGAGATGCAAACATTACAAAAGTGCACAATGAAAATTGTCATTTTCAAAATCGTACAAAAATACACAGGAAAAAATTATTTTGTTAAGGTGCATACAAATCATAACAAATTTGTTCACCAAAAATTTTATTTTTATCAAAAACGTAAAATTTGTATGCATATGACACAGGAATAAATCACATTAAATATGCATAGCGTAGATTGTAATTTAAGTAAACTGGATGTGCAAAAAGCATAGCAATTCATACTTAAAAGTACAAAATACAAAGCGTAATTATTTATGTATCGTAAAGTGGGCTGCACATGGGCATTCCATGGGCGTGTATTATATTGTTTGTCTAATCCAAGCATAATTATCTAAACATTTCCGTCCTACAGATCTCACTGTTTTTCCTTGCAAATTAAAAGGTTAATTCTTATTCAGAAAGGAAAATCTATGCACATGGAAATAACAGCAAGTGTAAAACGACATTGATCCAATCAGGAGCTCTAGCCCCAAGACTCTGCTGCTGATTGAACCAGCAGCATTTTCTGCTGATGACCAATAGTGCTCTGCGAATCCAGAGCAGTATTTCTGCTGTATGGTTAACATCTTTGCAGAGGTTAAACACACAGTAGTCTAGGATCCATATAGTCTTAAAATTGCATGCTCTAACAGCATTGGCCCCCCATATAGTATATGTACCATACTGTATCTATTTATAGAGAGATCTGCGAATTCTGCTTTTTACACTGAATCAACGAATAATCCCTCCTTGTATACAGAATATTTGAATATCTTCAAACAGCGTAAAATCAATTCAAATTAATTTAAAAAAAATACAAAATTGGTTGAAAACCTCCTTTTTCAGCCTGTTTGTAGCTATCAGTCAAAATATAACAGTTGGTTTTACTGGATCTCACTGAACCCTATGGAAGCTGAAAAAGTTAATTTGTTCTCAATACATTGATCTGATTAACAGCTTTCTATTTATTACATGCTGTTTTAATGGATTTAACTCTACATTGCACTCTCTAGGGTCAAAATGCCCTTCATGACTAATATTACAAAATGTATTACAAAATGAAAAACACAAAAAATTAAAAAAAAAAACACATTAAAATTCAATAAAATCGTATGATTTAAAATTATCCTAATAATTCACTTCTAAAAAGCACCCACAAATATGAATTTAAAATATATTAAATAATTCAATTTGATATGTTAGAGCAATAATTCTTTGTTGAAAGGCAAGTTCAGGAGTGTGCATGTTTCTGGAACATTATAAGGCAGCAGTGGTGCAAGAATACTTTTAACAATGTTATAAATTTGCCCTATCCCCCCTATTTGGGCTGCAGGGACAAGTGCCTCCTTATTTAGAAGGGCATACGCCCATCTTTCAAACTTGCCCGCCATCATGCACTTGCCCACCATTAAAATGATGATCACCTGTTGTGGTGAGGGAGGGGCCCCTATCTCGCCATCTGATTTAATTAGAAGGGTATGAAACTTCTCATGCCAAAGAGGGAATTCCCCTCTTTTAAATGAGGGGTCACACCCGCCTCTAATTTCCAGATGAGGGGTATCATGTTCCTTTAAATAGCAGGTGGTTGAATAGAAATAATAAGCACCTGCATACTTGGTCCCTTTTACAGTCTTATGGTCTATAAAAGGGACCCAGACCCATGCACCGCAAAATATGCTCTTTTAAAGGAGAGTTCACATGCCCAGGTAGCTACCCGCTGACCACTGTGTTAAAGGGACATAATTCTCATATGCTAAATCTCATGAAAGTGAGGCAGCATAACTGTAAAAAGTTGACATGGAGCTATCACCTGACCATCTCTATGTAAAAAAGGAAGATATTTTACCTCACAATTTCCTCAGCTCGCCAGAGTAAGTGCTTTGTAAAAAGTTATCTTTCAGTTACTGTCCAACTGCAGGTTAAAAAAAAAAAGGAATAAAGGAACAGCAGCCAATCAGCATCAGCAGTGCTGAGGTTATGAACTGTTTTACTGTGATCTCATGAGATTTCATAGTAAACTTCCTTAAACTGAAAAGGGAAATAACATGAGTGTGCATGAGGCTTTGCTAGTCCCGGGACATACATACTGATTTGCTGCTTAAAGTCCTTTACAGTGGGGTGTGAATACTTAGAACATTTTGAGGAAAAATATCTTCCTTTTTTCCAATGAAATTTTTTAGTCAGCTTTTTTACAGCAATGCTGCATACCTTTCAAGTGTATCAACATTTGTGTATCATGTCCCTTTAACAGTAATCACCTGTCAGAACAATAAGCATATGGAAAAACATCAGGGGAGGGGATGCCCTATATTGCTGACCCCATCATACATACATAAACTTAAGACCCTTTATTTAAAAGAAGCAATCCTGCTCATATTTTTTTATGCTTTTTAAGAGACCATTATTATCCCACATTTGAAAGAGAGAGGTTTCACAATTCAAATAAGGGGTTTCCTGTCCTTATGAAGTGATTGTCATAGTAAGATTGGTAACCTGTCAGTAACCGATAGCCTCACTTTTTGAACTGCTGATAAGGCTCATAGATCGATGTTTGAACTAATAAAAACATTTAAGACAAATGAGAGAACTGGGAGCATGTAAAAAATGTGTGATATTTAGTGACATTTTTACATTTAGCCCCCAATCACCCAGGTGCTGAACCAAAAATGGGCCGACTCCGAAGCTGACACGCCTGCTTTTCAAATAAAGATACCAAGAGAAAGAAAAATTGATAATAAAAGTAAATTAGAAAGTTGCTTAAAATTGCATGTGTTATTTGAATCATGAAAGAAACACATTAAGTTTCATATCCCTTTAACAAAATAATGTGTGAATGGTTTAATTATTCATTTTGTATGATTTTAAAATACCTCATTGTGCACTTTAGTAAAGTCAGGGTACAAAGTGGTTTTATAGAATTCCACCAGGGAATTAGAAGGATTGGGGAGCATTCTTAGAGAATCTCACCAACCTAGAGAGCTTTTTAGAATCAAGCCCTAATGGGCCAATTCTATAACATTTGCCAGTCTAAACATGGTTTTCCATGCCGACACTCGCAGGGGCAGCCCTAATGGAATAATATAAAAATCTGGGGAGGTTCCTGTGAGTGGTGAGATATCTCCCATACAAATAATGAGAGCTCCCTGCTGGGTAAAAGTTTGCAATGGAGGACAAAGTTCAGTGGGGAATCCAGTGTGTTTTATTATTATTAATAATAATAATAATAGAAACTTTTAAAGAGCTTTTCTCTGTGTTGGACTTAAAGGGACAGTAAAGTCAAAATTACACTTTCATGATTCTGATAGAGCATGTAATTTTAAACAACTTTCCAATTTACTTCTATTATCAAATTTGTATTGTTCTCTTGAAATAAATTGTTGAAGAGTAAACCTAGGTGAGCTCAAAGGACTCCAAGAGAGTGCACGTGACTTTAGCAGTCTATGGCAGCAGTATTTGTAACATTTTATAACATTTTTAAAAACAATGTTGCTAACACTACTTCCACAGACTGCTAAACACACGTGCACTCAGCAAATATAGCCACCAAGCAGCAAGCGCTATCCAAAAATGGGCCCGGTGTTGTAAATTTTGTCTCGAAAAATTCCACACCTGTGTCGGGTGACGTGACATTAGCTGTTGGAGGTGTGTGGCACTCACTACGCATGCGCAAGAGGCCCAACCTTGCAAAATCAGCTGTTTAAGTCTAAGCAAAGGGTCGAGGAATTCTATGGGCATTAGACTTTGTTGCGCATGAGCACACAACACTTACCGAGCATGCGCACACGGCCCGACTGCTCACCATCAGCTGAATAAGCTGTATCAGAGGGTCCAGGATTTGTACAGGCGAGTTGCCTGTACAACTTCATGTAACAGTGTCATGTGGCCCCACGAAATGTAAAGGTTATCTAAACAGGTTGCATCGTACAATACACAACCGTTACATTTTGTGGGGCCACATGACACTACACTACATGAAGTTGTTTAATTTAACACTTGAAAATTTGGGCTTCACATATTTTATTATATTTTTAAAAGTTGTATGTTTGTTTGTTTTTTCGCATTTTACGGCAGCGCACGCATACGCACTGAAAGCAACTCGCCTGTAGAAATCATGGACCCTCTGATGCAGCTTATTAAGTTGATCTTGAGAAGTCAGCCCCTGTGCGCATGCGCGGTATTCTGCAATGAAGTCTAATGCCCATAGAATTCCTCAACCCTTTGCTTAGACATTAACAGCTGATTTTGCGAGGTTGGGCCTCTTGCGCATGCGCAGTGAGTGCCACACACCTCCAACAGCTAATGTCACGTTACCAGAAGGTAACGTGACAGAAATTTAGAACACCAGCTCCTAAGCTTTCATTCATGCTTTTCAAATAAAGATACCAAGAGAACAAATAAAAAATAATAATAGGAGTAAATTAGAAAGTTGCTTAAAGGGACACTGAACCCAAATTGTATCTTTCATGATTCAGATAGAGCATGCAATTTTAAGCAACTTTCTAATTTACTCCTATTGTCAAGTTTTCTTCATTCTCTGGCTATCTTTAGTTAAAAAAAAGCAAGAATGCGTTATCCACCATTTTTGGTTCACAACCTGGGTTGTCCTTGCTCATGAACCAAAAATTGGCTGGCTCCTTAGCTTAGATGCCTTCTTTTTCGAATAAAGATAGCAAGAAAACAAAGAGAAATTGATACTAGGAGTAAATTAGAAAGTTGCTTAAAATTGCATACTCTATCTTAAAGTGAAGGTCAAGTTAAGCTGACTCGCTCATGCCGTTGTATACATTATTAAAAGTGACCGCAACTTTAATTCAGCAATTTTTTTAATTATGAATATTTAACGCTGTTTTTTACCTTTTAAACAGCCTCCGTTACAAATCTTTCATCCGCCAGCCATTTTCTGAAAGTGAATGACAGGCTAGTCCTTATCAATACACTAATGGCCGTTTCCCCCCCAGGGCGTTCAGCACCTTTCTGTCAACGTCACGCGATTGTTATGCGCATGCGTTAAAGGGACACTGAACCCAATTGTTTTCTTTCGTGATTCAGATAGAGCATGCAATTTTAAGCAACTTTCTAATGTACTCCTATTATCAATTTTTCTTCGTTCTCTTGCTATGTTTATTTGAAAAAGAAGGCATCTAAGCTTTTTTTGGGGTTCAGAAATCTGGACAGCAATTTTTTATTGGTGGATGAATGTATCCACCAATCAGCAAGAACAACCCAGGTTGTTCACCAAAAATGGGTCGGCATCTAAACTTACATTCTTGCATTTCAAATACAGATACCAAGAGAATGAAGAAAATTTGATAATAGGAGTAAATTAGAAAGTTGCTTAAAATTTCATGCTCTATCTGAACCATGAAAGAAAAAATGTGGGTTCAGTGTCCCTTTAAACTCGCAATAGCCCTGTTTATTCCTCATGCTCGTTCAAGAAACGCACATGCATAGTCTGCATCATCGTCAAAAACTTCGATACAAAAATACTTAAACACCAATAGTGTTACAAGTAAATATTAAATCTGCTAACAATCCGTAATTTTATAGGACTTATTTATTCATATTAAAAATAGACAATACAGTTTTACGCATGCGCAGTTTGAGTCACGATACACATGCACAGTTTGAGTCACTATCGTGAACGCACTTTGGACCGACCTAGAGAGCGGGTGGGACCGCTGGCTACGTCACAACTGGAGAACAAGGAAGTAGTGATGGGAAGGAGTCGCGATTGATGCACTATTTATACTTGGATTGTGGTAGTCAAGAACTGCAAAATTGATGGTATGAGTAGGGTTTTTTCAGAAATACAACCCATGAAAAACTTCAGCTATTTACCAACCAGCTCGTAAAGAGCAGAAGCTGTAAATATAAAGCAATCAGAAGCACAAACTGTTGTAAAACACAAGTTCTGCAGGAAATAAGACATCTGCTAGTATGGAGTTGGCAGATATGAGTGCCAACCTATTATATAAACAAAACTCACATGCAAATATTATAGGTCGTTTCCTCAGTTCCTGGATTTATTTAATTAAAGGGACTGTGAAGTCAAAATTAAACGTTAGTGATTCAGATACAGCATGCAGTTTTTAACTTTCCAATTGACTTATATTATCAAATTTGTTTTGTTCTCTTGATACCCTTTGTATAGAGTAAACCTATTTAGGCTGATAGGTTAGGAGCGTTCACGTGAATTTAGCAGTCTATGGCAGCAGTATTTGTACCTATGTATAACACTGCTATAAACAATGTTGCAAACACTGCTGCCAGGAGACATGCACTCTGCTGAGCTCACCTTGGATTACTCTTTAACAAAGGATAACAAGAGAACTACACAAAATTGATAACTGAAGTAAAGTTGTTTAAAATGTTGTGCTCTATCCAAGGAGGAGCAATGCACATAATTCACTTCCATGGGACCTGCTGCTCTCCAGTTTTTTTTTTTACATTAAGGGACAGTAAAGTCAAAATAAATCTTGCATGATTCAGGTACGGCATGCAATTTTAATCAACTTTCCAATTTACTTTTATCATCAAATTTGCTTTGTTCTCTTGGTATTCTTTGTTGAAAGCTAAACAGCCCTTGAAGGCCGTCTCTTATCTCAGTCCATTTTGTCAGGTTTTTCACAGCGAGACAGCGCTAGTTCATAAGTGCCATATAGAAAACATTGTGCTCACTTCTGTGGAGTTATTTTTGAGTCTGCACTGATTGGCTAAAATGCAAGTCTGTCAAAAGAACTGAAATAAGGGGGCAGTCTGCAGAGGTTTATACAGAGGTAAAAAGTAAAATACTGCACACCTGGCTACTCTATTAATTGTGCACGAAAAAAAAAATCTTCTTATTAGAATCAAAATTAATAGAAATGGTTTTAAAGGGACAGTAAACTCAAAATTAAACTTTCTTTATTCCGATAGATCATGCAATTATAAACTTTTCAATTTACTTCTATAATCAAATTTGATTTTTCTTTGTATTCCTACTTCATGAATGAAAGTCCCCTTTATTTGTTTCAATAGTCAATCCTAGCCTTTCACAAACGCTAGGATTGACTGTCACTTTAAGGGCACACAACGTATAGAGCATGTTCATGTTGTTAAGGGGTTAAAAATAGAAGTAAAATTGTTTAAAATTGCATGCTCTATGCGAATAATGACAGTTTCAAATTGACTTTTCTGTCCTTTTAACTTAAAGGGATAGAAAGGTCAAAATTGAAATGTACATGAGTGCATTTAAATTTTAAACAGAAGCATTTTTGCAATATGACTGTTTTTCAGTGGTATACGTACGTATGCTGTGCAGTCCCGTGCACCATTCAAGCTCAGGCAGATGTTGATGGTGTGTATTGTACTTGTGTCATACAAGCAACTGTTGACTCTCTGATAAGGTGTAGCGTTTGACTGCTGGTGCACGGCCCTAACAGCATATGTGCATATGCTGCAGAAAAACTAATAATATTTACCAAAAGCATTTTTGCTATGGATGTATATTGCAAAAATGCTTCTAATTAAAATTGAAATGTACCCATGCACATTTCAATTTTGACTTTTCTATCCCTTTAACCATTTTTTCACGTAAAAAATAACAATATTTATATACATATATAATTTTTATTTATTTGTTTAACATGTTTAAATAGTGCACTTTCATATACATGATTTTTAAGCTTAATGGAAACAGCACCCAAACAATAGCAAAAGGGTAAAATATAGGACAGACTTGTGGGTTTGCATTAGTGAGCACACAATATAGCTGTGGCATCTCTGTGCACATATTGGTTGAATAATGAGATCATTTAAATGAACATTCTCTAATTGCCTAAATGTCATTTTCTGCATTAGTGACCCTAGTTTCCTGTGTGTTTAACCCCTCAACTCCTGAGCAGGACACATCTGGTGACTGAGGGCTTTGGTTCCCCTGCTGTGTTTTGTTTGGGAACTGCATTACTTGTGGCTCCTGAGGGGAATTTGCGGCAGTTAAACACATATTCCTTGATCATAATCTTGTACTCGTTTTTGCCAGATAATGATTTTTGAATGCCGTCCGTTATTGTTTGTGTGATTTTCCAGTGATCACAATCACAAAATGCTTCTGCTGATAACATCCCTCAAACTTGTAATTGTCACCTCTCAAGCACAACACAAAATCATTATTTGTCTCATTAATCTCTTGATACCTCAATAAATAAATGATTAAAGAAAAACAAAATAGGGATATTTGGGGGTTTAGCATTTACATCACAGCTTGTATATTTATTGGTCCCTTCTATAGTGTGTAGTGATGCTAATAGGTGATGTGTGCTATTTACCTGTTGTGATCCAAAATCACAGCAATATGGGTATATGACTCTAAGGGATCTAAATTGGGGCATTATGGGTATAGTGGGCATGTGTGTTTGCTGAGTTATTAATTTTATTGTTTTTTAATTGGTGTAAAGGTGATTATTATTCAGCCCACCAAAAAAGGATCATCTGCCGCCCTTAAAGGACCATTAAATACAGTAGAATTGCAAAATTAACAAGTGCATAATAAAAAGACAATGCAGTGGCACTTACTCTGACTTTTAAATGAGCAGCAAATTGTTTCAAATTTCAAAATGTCCTTTCATTTGATGGCCCATTGTACCATGTGACAGTTATCAGCCAATCACAGTCTCATATGTATACACCATGAACTTTTGCACATGCTCAGTAGTAGGCTGATGCCTTAGAAAGTGTGCTAATAAAAAGACTGTGTACAATTTGATAATGGAAGTAAATTTTATGGTCTCTTAAAACCGTATGATCTATATGAATCATGATAGTTTAATTTTGACAGGATTGTTTCTTTTTATATGGTGATAATTATTAAGATAACCAACTCCACAGTTAGCTATGGTTAGTAAAACAAAACAAAAAGTCTTAATAAAATAGAACATGCTATTTTTGTTTTATAATTTCCTTTTAATACAGCACAGCACACACTTCAGTATTCGCTAAATACAGATGTACAGCCACACATACAGTTTGTACTGTCACAAAACATAGCCATAAAAGTCATTTTAAAGTGCCAATAATTTAAACACATTTAAAAATACATTTAATTTTGAATTAATGCTTCCAAAATATGATAGAAAATGCTCAATTTAATCATAACATAGTTATATATATATATATATATATATATATATATATATATATATATATATATATATATATATATATATATATATATATAGATATATAGATATATATAAATAATATTTTGGCCACAATTTCCCTAGCTTTAATTTCTGTAACATTTTCCTATTTTGCACACAGAGGCTGTAATTCTGGTGAACTTACATTTCTGATTTGCTGTACAACACCATTATTATAAGTAAATAGTAGTACACTTATATAAAGATAATGGGGTAATTTATTTCTTAAAGATACAAACATATATAGTTATCATTTTTCTAAGGTATTTTTATGGATACAGTCCCCAGTGGATCTCCACCAAAACAGGCAAATGTGTGTCTTATGTTGTATTTTGCAGACTTACTGCACTTGTATCTTTTATGTGTCAGTAAATATAGAAAAGACAATACATCTTCAAAGGGAACTATATTAAAACACACACAGAAGACCAAAATAGTTGTCCATTACATTTTAAAACAAATTAATAAAGCATTCTGTATTCCAGACTACTTTCTGACCATCATATTGACCTTATACCAAACACTTATTTAAAGAAAACAAAGTATATATATACTCTGTATATATATATATATATATGTATGTATGAATATATATATATATATATATATATATATATATATATATATATATATATATATATATATATATATATATATATATTATTGGAAACAAATGTTATTACTTGAGTTCACTTATTTAAAGCCAAAATCAATATGCATGTGCAATATTTCATATATATTTGTTCTACTTAGAAATGTGTATATTTATTAGTTCTATAAATGCTACCTCGCAAACAATCGTATTATTCATTTTTACACAGCAGGTTAAAAAAAAAAGTTATCTTACATTTGTCAAAAATGTGATGCAAATTGTCACAGTTTAGATTTGGGACAAGATAGGGCTCACAATACACTCACAATATATTCGTTATTGCTATTCCTGTAGTCTAAAAAGAAACAGAAACTTTATACCAGCAACAAAAAAAGTCCCAATACAACATAGCGAAAAGTTAGACATAGCACAGGCACAGCACAACTAAAACACAACCATATGCAGATTAAACCTTGACCTTCATTTCAGCTTCCAAAAAATATTTATTGCAGCTTCTCTCTATAAACAGATTTAGCAACAGAATCATTTCTCTACTGATTTTTTTTAAATGATCATATAATAATATCAGACACTTACATATATGAAGTACAGTGGCAAAGTCCTATGGAATGCGAATTAAACCGTGATCAAATCTTCCGCAATCCACAACCGCAAATCACTGTTTCCCAATACAGACAAAAGGATTCAGCCTAGAAGCCGCCCACTGGTTACACTCAGGGGACTTACCTGCCCCGGTGTGCTCCCTTTTCCTGGCAGGGGCACTCTGTAAACATCCCAGAGACAGCAGTAGAGATGGGAGCGGTAAGCAGTAGCACCAGGAAGAGGAGGGAGGGGTCGGGGATTGAGCCAGGAGACACCCGAGGAACACGTGGGGAATCCTGGCACCTGGAAAGCTCTGCCGTGGTTCAGGAGAGAGATGGGCGCCAGCTGCGGCTATAACTACAAGTAGGTATAAGCTAATGGCAGTAGGTGGGTGCGCGTTGGAGCTGTATTGTAGGTAGAATGCAGATCTGATTAGACGGAAGCTTGTGATAACTTTTGGTATGGATGGGAACGAGAATGTGATGTGTATAGATGTGGCAGGTTCAGTCTGTAGTGGCTGTAAGTGAATCTCTCTGAGTCTATGGAAGAAGTGGATAGCTTGAGAATGTGGCTGGCTATTTGATTGCCTAAATTAATAGAGGGAGATGGGTGCAAACTATAAAGTATGGAGAGTGTTGGCTGGGATGAGATAAACACCAGCCTGTGAGTGCTGATGAATATTTGTCTGAAGCTCAGAAAAGAGGAGTGTGGATTTCAGCTCTAGGTGCCTGCAATGGCTGGAAGTTGGTGCTAGCCTTTATGTATGAAAATAGTTGGTTTCCTGGGGTTTTGGGGGTGAGCTTTTATGTATAGTGGGTGGCGTGTGACAGGTCTGAACTGAGGTAGATACCAGCCTGATGATGTGGAAGTAGATGTTTCCTGAATCTAAAATGGAAACTGAGAAGGGTGCCAGGTGTTTTAGAGGCCTGCAGTTTACAGACTAAGGTGAGAGGTGAGTAGCAGTTTCATTTAAAAAGCTGGGTTTCAACTGATTTGGTAGAATAGGGAATAAATCTAATTAGAAGTGTAGTTTACCATATGGTAGGCTGGGCCCAAGTTATTAGTAAAGTGATAGAAAGGTAAGAAATGAAATGTGCATAGGTGCGTTACAATGTGAAATTTTATCAATATACTTACATTAGCAAAAATGCTTCTAGTAAAAGCTATTACTGATTTTCTGCGGCATACGCACATATCCTATGTGGGTTTGTGCACCCGTATTCAAGCTCAGAGAGCTGGCAGTGGTGCGTATTGCTTCTGTGGAGACATCATTTGTGTCATACAAGCCACCGCTGACTCTGAGAAGGTGTGGTGTTTGAATACTGATGCACAGGCCCTCACAGGATATGTGGGTATGCCGCAGAAAAACAGTAATAATATTTATTAGAAGCATTTTTGCTAATGGAAGTAAATTGCAAAAATGCTTCCATTTCACATTGATCTGCACTCATGCACATTTCAATTTTGACCTTTCTATCCCTTTAAAGTTGTGGTGCAAGTAACTGACAGGTATAGAAGGTTTGTGTGCTAAGTAAATCTGCTGGGCTAGTTGTATGCCCTCTGGGGCTGGCTGGAAGAGGGCAGGTGACCACATATATTTCCTTATAAGGACTTCAATGTGCTGGGTGCTGTACATGGGATTCTTACACTAAATATAGGGTTTATAGTTTTATATATAAGAACGCTTTGCCCATACCGTGTGTAGGGAAATATGTATTGTGGGCAGTCTGAGTGCTGTTTATTACACTCTTTACACATCTACTGCACTTCAGTAAAATGTATGCCCACAGGTGTGCGCAGCAGATTTCATTAGGACGTGCACTGAGGGATTTTTATTTAGGTGACAAAATACGTGAATAGAAAGGACATTTGTTTTAATTTACATTGGAGCTCTCTTGCGCTACGTCCTACTATCTTATTCTTGCACATCACAAGAGCAGCAGTGCAGTGAGGGCGTACTACTATCTTATTCTTGCACATCATGAGAGCAGCAGTGCAGTGAGGGCGTACTACTATCTTATTCTTGCACATCACCAGAGCAGCAGTGCAGTGAGGGCCTACTACTATCTTATTCTTGCACATCACAAGAGCAGCAGTGCAGTGAGGGCGTCCTACTATCTTATTCTTACACATCACCAGAGCAGCAGTGCAGTGAGGGCGTCCTACTATCTTATTCTTACACATCACGAGAGCAGCAGTGCAGTGAGGGCGTACTACTATCTTATTCTTGCACATCACGAGAGCAGCAGTGCAGTGAGGGCAGAAGAAGCACTCAGGTTGCTCTCTCCCTCTTGTTTCTGGCAGATTGGAGGAAGAGGGCATTGCAAGTATTAAAGCTTCTTAGTGACCCTAGGTAACTGTGGTGGGCCAGGAACATCTGCTAGTTGTGTAATTCAGCATAGTCTGGAGTTGTCTGACTTAGAGTGTGCCTGCGCCTGCCTATATGTGTGCCTTGTTTATGTGCCATTATGACCAATGTTCACTATATGTGATGATTTTGTCCTGTTCAGGGATTAGGGTGTTCTTCTGATGTCAGGCAGTGTAGGGTACTGCTTCTATAGGTGTAGTGTTAGGGAGCATATAACTGCTGTATTTTGTGGTGTCTGTGCGTGTCTGTATTACACTTGATCCCTGGCTCACCCTGATCTACTGCAGATTATAAGAAGCCTGCTGTATGCATATTTGTTTAATTAGGTAAGTATAATAACTACCCATGAAGTTTTTCTATACCAATAATTAAAGGCATCTGACAAAACATCCCAGGCAATAATTGGGATTATAGTGGGATCATACAGAAACTGGAAGGAATAATTTACAATAGGTATACTGCCATACATGTACACACACATATGCACGTGCATAATCTTTATCACTCACTATAGCACTTTTTAAAATGTCTTCTAACATCTTTAAATAGTGGGTTAACAGACCTCTGTGTTTCTCACACTCTCTTGTGCATAATCATCTACTTACATTCTTACACACTCACTAATGTAGTTACCCACACTCACTTTTTACAAACCGACTCATACAAGGCATGCATTCTCTCACTCAATTACCAAATGCAGGCTCCCACACTTCCCTTCCATTTCTCTGTCCTGTGCATCTTGCAACAGCCATCAGCCAATCACAGCCTCATATACGTATATACTCTGAACTCTTGCACATGATAGTAGGAGCTGGTGCACATAAAAAGCACAATTTAATACAAGTACAAATGACCAAATCAGGAATTCCAAAATCTAAACTTCTGAAATCCAACCGTTCTAATTAATTTTTTTGTAAAAAATAAAATGATCTAAAACTATTTTTTTTCCTTCTCTGTCTGTGTCTTTGGTTTGATTTGTATGCTCTAAAATGCAAATGATATTCTATTATATTTATTTAAATCAAAAAAATGTACCTCTCTGATTGTGGTACTGTGCAATCTTTCTGAGGGTTCTAGGTATACAAAAGTTTTAAAAATGATCTAAAACTACCTTTAGATTACATGTATAAACTGTACATTTTGCTTAAAGGGACAGTAAAGTAAAATTAAACTTTCATGATTCAGATAGAGGGGCCGATTTATCAATGTCTGGCTGCAGCGGATCATGGCCGCCAGACATCGCTGAATGCCAACAGCATTTAAGATTGCACAAGCAGTTCTGGTGAACTGATTGTGCAATGCCGCCCCCTGCATATTCACGGCCAATCGGCCGCTAGCAGGGGTTGTCAATCAACCCGATCGTACCGCTTCTTCTTAACTCCTGTTTCCGGCGAGCCTGAAGGCTTGCGCAGAAACAGTTACATTGGGGCCGATACATGGTTGTTAAATCGACCCCAGAGTGTGCAATTTTAAACAACTTTCCAATTTACTTCTGTTATCAAATTTGCTTATTTCCCTTGGTATTTTTTACTCAAGAGTATATCTAGGTAGGCTAATAAGAGCTCAGGAGTGTGCACATGTCTTTAGTACTCTATGGCAGCAGTGTTTTGCAACATTGTTTAACAAAGATAAAAATAATACTGTCCCTTTAAATGACATAAGATTTTGTTGTTAACAGTTGGTTCAATTCCCTCTCCAAGCTGTTCCATTTTATGAAAAAATTCCAAAATCCAAACTATTCCGAAATACCTGTAATGGAAGTAGATTGCATTTTAAAAGAAAAAACTGCCTACTATATCTGAATCATGAGACTGTAATCATTTTTATGCCCCTTTAAATAATTACCTCCAGCTCACAAAGATATTTGCAGTTCCACACAATGCCACCTATTTGGAATTTTGCCCACACAAGTAAATAGGTCACTCTACAATGAGTCATGTGTAGCACTGACAAGATTGAGATTTTCACAGTCTAAAAACATGTGTGCAAACCACAATTCAACATATTTATTTTAATAAGGTTCATACATTATTTTATCATGCATAGGGCTGAAAATGGTAACAAATTCATGCACTGCTAATCAAACTCTTTACAAAATAAGCAAACACTATTACTAATATAGTTCCTCAAATGTACTATTGAAGGTAAGTTAAATGCAGTACACTTTTGTTATATGTCAGACGTGTTTTAAACATTTTTAATGTGCCTTAGATCAGGTGGTTTGTTTCCTTTGTTTCATCAAGCAAGAAGAAACAGGAGAAAGCAGTAAATTCATTTTCTTTAAAACACGTCTCTGAATTCCCCTTTATATAAAGGTTCATAACAACACCAAGGGGACCACAATACCTCCAGCTGAGACGCAGAATAACTCGATTCATAGGTATCCAATTGCATTACAACACACTATCTTATTACAGAAATGGCTATACCATTGAGGAATTAACAATCTGAACTTTCTATTTTACTCTTTGTCTGGTTCCAAGGTGAAAGCTTACTTTTAACTTATTAACTCCTTAGCTGCTACTTGTGTCTGTAATTCATAAGGAGTCCAGCTGACTAAAGGTAGATTTGCATGACATTAATTGAATCATTTGCAGCAAAAAATAAATATATATATGTGTATGTGTGGGTCTATATATATTTATGTAATATATATATATATATCGAATGTAGAAATGACTGCAGCCCTCCAATTGTATTTAATAATTTTAATTACAAGCAGTGAACATACAGGCGACGTTTCGGGCTTGTGCCCTTTCTCAAGCCTAATCATTAGGCTTGAGAAAGGGCACAAGCCCGAAACGTCGCCTGTATGTTCACTGCTTGTAATTAAAATTATTAAATACAATTGGAGTGCTGCAGTCATTTCTACATTCGATATTAATATCTGTTTGAGGTGAGACAGAGACTGCTTGCACCCATATACCAAAGTGAATTGGTGCTGGACTTTCTTCTTTCTCTATATATATATATATACTTCCAGTAAAGAATGCACTCTCAGGATTTTTAAACAAAAAGTCAACTTTATTAGATGACGTTTCAGGAATATGATATTCCTTTCATCAGATCAAAAAGTATATATATATTTATATATATATATATATATATATATATATATATATATATATATATATATATATATATATATATATATATACTGTGTGTGTGTGTATATATATATATATATTATTTCTTATTTATTTTAGCCTGCATATGCCCATATCTGGCTTCAAATTGGCTACTGGGCTTTATAAATCCTGAAAAACATCATACATATAAAAATACACTATTTAAACACATTTATTTTTTTTTTGGACACAAAAATGTTAAGATAAAGCTGTTTAATGTGATTTTGAATCAAACAGGAATTGTATGTCTGTGTACAATTGGACCTTAAGGACTTATTGCTCGTTGGTGGATAAAGAGTTTTATTGGTGAAAATTGAAATGCCTCACAAACATAAGAACAAAAAAATAATAATTTCAGGAACATCTGTTTTACAAAAAAAAATCAAAGTCAAAAAATATGTTAAGTGGAAAAAAATTCAATCACACGCTCTGTCTAAATCACAAAATATTTTTTTGGGTTTTATATCCCTTTAACCGGTTGACCCAATAGGACGTATATATTCGTCATGCAGTACGAAGCTCATCATACCACATTACTTATATATACATTGCAAAGAAGGTAATGTCCACAGCACTCCAAATAGCAAAATCTTTATTTCAGGACTTAAAAAAACAGCAACCTTTCGGGATTAATTTCCCTTAATCTTGCAATGATTAAAGGAAATTAATCCTGAAACGTCGCTGTTTTTTTAAGTCCTGAAATAAAGATTTTGCTATTTGGAGTGCTGTGGACATTACCTTCTTTGTGATTACTGTGAGGTGAATAGGCAGTTCACCGGTCTACACGAGCACCCATTTTACAGAAGGTGCTGTTCCTTTCTACTTTTTTCCTGCATATATACATTGCAGCTACAGGAAGCTCCAGCATCTTCGGCTAACAAGTGAAAACTGGTGCTCCGGTTCCATATGAAGGCAGAAGTCATGTGGGAGGGAAAGCGGTGGGCGGCCCCGCGGCGGTGGGAGTGGGCAGGGGCCTACACTGCAGAAAAAGGAAGGGAGCGGAAGGGATGTGGAGCTACACTATAGAAAACATTTGGAATGGGGGGGTGGGGGAGGGTTAGAGGGGGTGAGTGTGTGGGGGAGAAAGAGCTGTTTGGGAGGGATCAGGGGGTGGGAGGGTAAGGTCTACACTACAGCTAAAATTAACCTTACAAGTTAACTGATTAACCCCTTCAGTGCCAGGAATAATAGTGTGGTGTGCAGCTGCAATTAGTGGCATTCTAATGACCAAAAAACAATGGCAAAGCCATGCATGTCTTCTATTTCTGAACACAAGGGATCCCAGAGAATCTTTTAAAATCATTTGGAAAAAAAAAGTTAACTTTTTTATATGATTGCATTTGGCAGTGAAATGGTGGCATGACATTTACCAAAATCGGCCTAGATCAATACCTTGGGTTGTCTACTAAAAAATATATATATAGTCAGGAGCCTATCTGGTCACAATAAGTATATATGTACACAGAGGGCAAGATTAATAGAGGCTTGTTAAGCTGACATAAGGTTTTGTTGTTCAGACCAGATCATGTTTGAAATTCAATGAGCCACACTTATCTTTTCTTGCCAATAGCAAGTGGAGGTTCCTACCATAAACATATATTATTTTGTTAAATGATGCAATACATGATATCTCACATAGCAAACAAGAGCTGCTAATAACACAGAAAAAATAAAATTGATAACCACAAGACATTGGAAACAAACCTTGTAAATGTGTGTAAATGTTAAATATTCACTTCTGTTTTTATGTTATTGTAGGCTGGACAGAACAGAATTTGTCATGGCAATTTCGCAGATACAAGAAACAGGGTGGCCGTGGGTGCTTTCTGGTGTTCTCAAGATTTGTTCAGGATTTCTCACCTAAACTATGAATTTAGAAAGCCACAGTTGCCTATGTGTGGTGTCAATTAAAACTACCAGAAATATATTAGTACTTATATATGTGCTGCTTTTAGTCATTTATATCTGCCCCTAATTGGCCAAAACAAGATAACATAAGCAACATTTAAGAGGGGTGTGTCCCTGGTCTGCAAAACAACTATTACTGTTTTAAATACTTTTCAAACATTTAGTACTTTATTTAGATGTTTTGGAATGCAGTGTATAATTTCTAAAACATGTGTCCCTATATTCTTTAATGGACATTAAACTCACCAGGTATATCTTCTTATATCAATTAATTAAATTACTAATTAATATGATTAATCAAATGAAACAACATTGTAATATACATTCATTATTTAGATTGCTTGATTTTGCTGTAAAATGTATTGTTTTATCTAATGGTACTTGTGCCGTGCACCCCTAGAGAGGCAGAAAGTTAAAATATGTAATGTAATTTGCAGAAAACAACTGTTGTTAAATTATCTGGACCAACTACATAATAAACAATAATTGCTTAGAACTGTGAGCAAACACAATTAAAGCTAGCCTTAAAGGGATAGTCAACACCAAAATTGTTATTGTTTGAAAAGATAAATAACGTCTTTACTATCCATTCCCCAGCTTTGCATAACCAACATTGTTAGATTAATATACTTTAAAACATTCAAACCTCTAAATGTCTGACTGTTCTAAGCCACTACAGACAGTCTCTTATCACATTATTTTTTATTAGCTTTTCACAGCAAGAGACTGCTAGTCCATGTGAGCCATATAAATAACATTGTGCTCTCTCCCCTGGAGTTGTGCAGGGCACCACAAATTGACTAAAATGCAAGTCAATAGATAATAAACAAATAGCCATGTGATCAGGGGGCTGTCAAAAGAGGCTTAGATACAAGGTAATCACAGAGGTAAAAAGTATATTACTATAACCATGTTGGCTGTGCAAGACTGGGGAATGAGTAATAAAGGGATTATCTATCTTTTTAAACAATAAACATTTTGAAGATGACTGTCCCTTTAATTATACTCACTAGAGTTGTCAAGTAGTTTGTTAACAGAGTTTTGTTAGAAATTAACAGTTTGTGATTTAGTACTTAAAGGGATAGTTCATAGTTCAGGCTTCATGATTCAGATAGAGCATGCAATTAAAAAAAAAAAAACTTTCCAATTTAATTCCATTATTATATTGTGCACAATATTTTTGTCTTACTGAAGCAATAGCCCCTACTGAGCATGTGCTAGAGTTCACAGTATATATTTATATGTGTTTTTTGATTGGCTGATAGCTGTCACGTGATACAGGGTGCAAAATTGGACTCATTTTGAAATTTGTCAGCAAAAAAACTACTAATTTGAAATTCAGGATAAGTTTAATTGCATTGTCGTTTTATTATGTATTTGTTTATATTTAAATTCTACTCTATGTAATACTCCTTTAATGTAATGCCTATATAAAAATAAATTTAAAGTCCCTTTAACGGCTCCTTGTAGCCTCTCATTCCCATGTTTTCCTCTCTCTCCATACACAATTGTTCTATATTATTTATTAGGTGAGTAAAGCAAAATGACATAATCTAATGAATTACTGAATGCATTTTACATAAGAGTGTCCTTATAAAACATCACCATCTGCCTTTAAAGTGAATGTAAATTTTGATGCTAAAGTGCCCGGTTTTTAAAAATTCGATTAAAAACAGTGGCACTTTAATTCAACAAAATTTACATTTCCCTCCTGTTGTGAAAAAAAACGTACCTTTTAAACTTGACAGCTGCTCCAGCTTCTCCCGGTCGTCGCAAGCCATTTCTGACATCAGAAATGATGGATAGGTCATCCTCCAATCATGGCTTCCCCCCCCCCGGGGGAATCAGTGTCAGATTCAACGCCGTGATTGGAGGAAGCCGGATTCATCATTTTAGACCCAGGAAGAGGCTTGCGACAGGCGGAGGAAGCTGCAGAGGCTGTCAAGTTTAAAAGGTAAGTTTTTTTTCACAACAGGAGGGAAATGTAAATTTTGATGAATTAAAGTGCCCCTGTTTTTAATCAAAAAAATTTAAAAACCAGGCACTTTAGCATCAAAATTTACATTCACTTTAAATATTTGACACCCTATGTAAATATTTAAAGGGGCACTGAACCCAAATTATTTTCTTTCGTGATTCAGATAGAGCATGCAATTTTAAGCAACTTTCTAATTTACTCCTATTATCAATTTTTCTTCATTCTCTTGCTATCTTTATTTGAAATAGAAGGCATCTAAGCTTTTTTCTTGGTTCAAGACTCTGGACAGCACTTTTTTATTGGTGGATGAATTTATCCTCCAATCAGCAAGGACAACCCAGGTTGTTCACCAAAAATGGGCCGGCATCTAAACTTACATTCTTGCATTTCAAATAAAGATACCAAGAGAATAAAGAAAATTTGATAATAGGAGTAAATTAGAAAGTTGCTTAAAATGTCATGCTCTATCTGAATCACGAAAGAAAAAAATTTGGGTTCAGTGTCCCTTTAATAACCTGACCTAAAGTTTTCAAGAACTCGTTTCTCATGAAGTTTTTTAATGTTGGAGTCGTTATTTAAATGCTTGGGGCTTGATTTATCAAGTTAGGGCAGACAGGGACGCACATATTCGCCCCTGTCTACCCCAGCTCACCTGTGGCGGGCAGCAATCTGCTGCCGGAATTTAGCTTTGCACACGAGCGGGCAGGAGCTGTCAATCACCCCGGTCAGACGAGACCGGAGAGATTGACATTATCTACCTAAGTGGTAGAAAAGAGGTTGGGAAACAGCGGTTTGATTGATCGCTGCTTGATAAATACTGACTGCAGGTTCTCTTGTGAGTCATATGGGGGTGAACGGCTTGATAAATACTGACTGCTGGTTCTCTTGTGAGTCATGTGGGGGTGAACGGCTTGATAAATACTGACTGCAGGTTCTCTTGTGAGTCATATGGGGGTGAATGGCTTGATAAATACTGACTGCAGGTTCTCTTGTGAGTCATATGGGGGTGAACGACTTGATAAATACTGACTGCAGGTTCTCTTGTGAGTCATATGGGGGTGAACAGCTTGATAAATACTGACTGCAGGTTCTCTTGTGAGTCATATGGGGGTGAACGGCTTGATAAATACTGACTGCAGGTTCTCTTGTGAGTCATATGGCGGTGAACGGCTTGATAAATACTGACTGCAGGTTCTCTTGTGAGTCATATGGGGTGAACGGCTTGATAAATACTGACTGCAGGTTCTCTTGTGAGTCATATTTGGGTGAACGACCTGATAAATACTGACTGCAGGTTCTCTTGTGAGTCATATGGGGGTGAACGGCTTGATAAATACTGACTGCAGGTTCTCTTGTGAGTCATATGGGGTGAACGGCTTGATAAATACTGACTGCAGGTTCTCTTGTGAGTCATATGGGGTGAACGGCTTGATAAATACTGACTGCTGGTTCTCTTGTGAGTCATGTGGGGGTGAACGGCTTGATAAATACTGACTGCAGGTTCTCTTGTGAGTCATATTTGGGTGAACGACTTGATAAATACTGACTGCAGGTTCTCTTGTGAGTCATATGGGGGTGAACGGCTTGATAAATACTGACTGCAGGTTCTCTTGTGAGTCATATGGGGTGAACGGCTTGATAAATACTGACTGCAGGTTCTCTTGTGAGTCATATGGGGTGAACGGCTTGATAAATACTGACTGCTGGTTCTCTTGTGAGTCATGTGGGGGTGAACGGCTTGATAAATACTGACTGCAGGTTCTCTTGTGAGTCATATGGGGGTGAATGGCTTGATAAATACTGACTGCAGGTTCTCTTGTGAGTCATATGGGGGTGAACGACTTGATAAATACTGACTGCAGGTTCTCTTGTGAGTCATATGGGGGTGAATGACTTAATAAATACTGACTGCAGGTTCTCTTGTGAGTCATATGGGGGTAAACGACTTGATGAATACTGACTACAGGTTCTCTTGTGAGTTATATGGGGGTGAACAGCTTGATAAATACTGACTGCAGGTTCTCTTGTGAGTCGTATGGGGGTGAACGGCTTCATAAATACTGACTGCAGGTTCTCTTGTGAGTCATATGGTGGTGAACGGCTTCATAAATACTGACTGCAGGTTCTCTTGTGAGTCATATGGGGGTGAACGGCTTGATAAATACTGACCGCAGGTTCTCTTGTGAGTCATATGGGGGTGAACGGCTTGATAAATACTGACTGCTGGTTCTCTTGTGAGTCATATGGGGGTGAACGGCTTGATAAATACTGACTGCAGGTTCTCTTGTGAGTCATATGGGGGTGAACGGCTTGATAAATACTGACTGCAGGTTCTCTTGTGAGTCATATGGGGGTGAACGGCTTGATAAATACTGACTGCAGGTTCTCTTGTGAGTCATATGGGGGTGAACGGCTTGATAAATACAAGCCCTTATAGAACCTTATTGTCTATGACAGTGATTCCTCAGAAACGGCTCTGGGGTTTCTGCTGCACATGACCAGAAGACACGCCCAGCCCTTCAGGACCTAAGAGATTTACCTTATTAAAAGATTAGTGTGATGGCTTGTGCAGCTTTATAGGATTTGAAATATGATTATTGGACTAGCTTGTAGATATCTACAGCATAACATCTATGAGTTTATCTTAACAGTGTATATGCTGGAATCACTTGCGTTGTCTCATATCTATTAGTCTTGACTGTGTAAGTAAATAATAGAACAATTAAACAAATATTAGAAGGACAGTAAAGTCAAAATTAAACTTTCATGATTCAGATAGAGCATGCAATTTAAACAACTTTCCAATTTACTTCTATTTATCAAATTTGATTCATTCTCTTGTTATCTTTTATTGAAGATTAAAACAAAGTAGGCTCAAAAGAGCTCAGGAGTGTGCACGTGTCTTTAGTACTCTGGGGCACTCTTTTGCAACATTATTTGTAGCTTTGTGATACAATGTTGCAAAACATTATTTATTGAATTTAAAGTGAAGGTCAATTTTGACAAATTAGTGCCCGGTTTTTAATAATCCTATTAAAAACAAGGGCACCCTAATTTATCAAAATTGACATTTCAAGCGTTTTCTTCAAAAACTTACCTTTTAATCCTGAACTCTGCTCCATCGATTCCCCCGGCCGTCAGAAGCCTCTGCTTACGTCAGAAATTATGAATCCGGCTTCCTGCAATCATGGCGTTCCCCCCTGGGGGGATCATGGCCCTGAGGGAACGCTGTGATTGGATGAAGCCGGATTCATCATTTTGGACCCGCGAAGAGGGCTTGCGACGGGCAGAGGAAGCGCTGCAGCGGCTCTCAGGATTAAAAGGTAAGTTTTTGAAGAAAACGCTTGAAATGTCAATTTTGATAAATTAAAGTGCCCATGTTTTTAATAGGATTATTAAAAAACGGGCACTAGTTCGTAAAAATTGACTTTCACTTTAAGAGTGTATGTTCAAACTTTTTTGCAAAACAGATTCTTTTTGTGTACAAAAACATTTTTGTGTTTTTATGCATGTGGAGCTGTCTACACTAAGAGTGTGGGATTTGTCCTTACCAGCCAATAAACATTTGATATCCATCACACACAACTGTGCATGTCAGTAAGGATAATTAAAATGATAATGATTACTGATAGAAATTTGCTATTTAAAGGGACACTGAACCCAAATTTTTTCTTTTGTGATTCAGATAGATCATGCAATTTTAAGCAACTTTCTAATTTACTCCTAGTATCAATTTTTCTTCGTTCTCTTGCTATCTTTTTTTTTTTTTTTTATTTAAAAAGAAGGCATATAATTATTTTTTTTTTGGTTCAGAACTCTAGAGAGCACTTTTTTATTGGTGGATTAATTTATCCACCAATCAGCAAGAACAACCCAGGTTGTTCACTAAAAATGGGCCTGCATCTAAACTTAGATTCTTGCATTTCAAATAAAGATACCAAGAGAATGAAGAAAATTTGATAATAGGAGTAAATTAGAAAGTTGCTTAAAATGTTATGCTCTATCGGAATCAAGAAAAAAAAATATTTGGGTTCTGTGTCCCTTTAATGAACCTTTGAATAATTCTGTGCTGCATATGTAAACGGATCATTAACCCCTTAAGGACCAAGGTTTTTCCCGGTTACCGTGATGACATAAGCAATTTTTGCTCACTATTGGTTTCACCTTAATTGTCCACTCATTATGCACAGTTTATTTACAAACAGGCCTTTCTAATGATACCCTATATGAGTATATAGCATAACAATAAATAGGAATTTAATACTGGAAAATGGGTAAAAAAAAAAGCATTTTTTGGCAGTTTTCTTTATAACAGTGTCTACAAAACTAGTATAGATAAAGAAAAATACCACCAAACAGATTCATTGTGCTGTCCTAATTTCAGGAATACCCCATATGTCTATGTTTCCAAGTAATTTTTTAACAAATAAAGGCAAAATACTGCAAAGATGGAATTATTGGTTTAATGCTAAAATTTGCTGTGCTTGGACTGTAAGATAAATAGTGGTCACTCAACTAAAAAATGCTACACGAAAGTATATATTTGTAGAATTTAGGCCTCCAGGGTATTTATGTAGAGGTATTTTGACACATTATGTTAAACCATTTTATCACAGAAAATAACATTTAGGGGTAATATATATATATATATATATATATATATATATATATATATATATATATATATGATAACATTTATTTACTTTTTTTTTTTTAGATCAACACTTTATTAAAATAAATTTTACACTTTTATCACTGTAGGTGTTCACTGGGACAGAAGGTGACAAGCCATTATCAACAAACAATGACATGTCATTTTTGTCATGTGATCACTTTGATTAGCTGTCACAGTGATCACATGACCATAGGCATTTTTGTGCATCATTGGACTTCCTCAATCCTGAGGCATCCAGTGATTGACCACTGAGCCTGATACCAGCATGCACTGGGGCATGTTAGTATCCAGGCTCCATTTTAAGTTTAATTAAATAATACAGAAAAAAGAGGTCCTGAGTGCAAGCAAATAGTCCTATATCAGTATCAATTCAGAACCTTCATTTCAGGTTTACAATCACTGTAACATTTGACAGTTACTGTACTGCTAGCCTCACATGCAGGCTTCCAGCAGCATGAGATACACGTTGATCTCAGCGTGTATCTCATGAATGGAGGCACCCCACTGATAGCATAATGGAGGGCGTCCCTGTGATCCCATGCCTATTTCTGCACTGCCTCACTCCTGAGATATGCAGAAATAGCAAGGGCACACCAACAGTGCAGAGAGAAGCGTACTAACAGCCAACGACTCAGCCGCCATACATGGTATGGCGCTAGTCCTTAAGGGCTAAACAATGCTGGTCACTAAGGGGTTAAAAGGATATAAAGGGACATACAACCCCAACATTTTCTTTCCTGAACTTCCAATTTAAAAAAAAATAAACCTTCCAATTTACTTATATAATTTGCTTTGTTCACTTGGTATCCTTTGTTGAAAGCATACTTAGGTAGGCTCGAGAAGCAATGTATTATTGAGAACTGGCTGTTGGCTGCACTTATATGCCTCTTGTCATTGGCTTATCTGATGTGCTTAGCTAGCTCCCAGTAGTGCAATGCTCTTTCTGGATTATTCTTCTCTGGACTCTTCAACAAAGGATAGCAAGAGAATTAAGCAAATTAAATAATAGAAATACATTGGAAAGTTGTTTACAACTGTATGCTCTACCTGAATCATGAAATAAAAATTTGGGATTTATGTCTCTGACTCATAAGGGCTCTATTGGTGGCTAAGACACATCCCCAAACATACATTAGATGTATAGTTAAGGTGATGGTAAATCCAAGCATTTAACAAATGCTAGGAGTTACTATGACTAAAAATCAAGGGGAGTTTAAGTGATCAGTGAACTCACACTTTCTGTGCCATTGCACAGCGCTAAACTCAGTGGCCCCAGCCGCCCACGGCACATCATTCTTCTACCAATGAGGTGCCGCTTGCACCTCTGAACCAATAGCCGTGCGTGCATACAGAACCCTGTCAGTTGACACGCATGACAATTGGTTCAGAGGTGCAAACGTTTCCTCATTGAAGGAGACCGATGCGTCGTGGGCGGCCGGAGGCATTGCGTTTAGTGCTTGGATTTACCATCAATTTAAGTGCAACAACAGCAATGTTAATTTATCGTTAAATAATGATGGGCTAGATTGAAAGTGGAGCATAATTGTGCTTGGTCTAAGAATAACGCACACTCTGGTGGAAACTTTAAACACAGCATCATGTATAAAGTAACCTAAACTAGGGGGCGTGTCCGTACAGTGTTCTGGACAGGACGCATTTTCTGATAGCTCTGGTAGAATCTTTGGTAATCTGCCGACTATCATCATCGAACAGCGAAAATAAGACCACAAAACTACAACCTCTCCACAGTGCTAGTAACTGTGGCCCTTTATACCATAATTTGGCTGTTTTTGTGACACCAAGGGCTCAGAACGGAGCATAAAGGCCTAGGGCGGCGGCCTACTATTCTTAGGCATTCACCTCCCCCCCCCCACCCCCGGAAAGAGCAGGTTTACCAGTTCTGTCTCTATTACCAGACTTACTGGATCTCTACAAACGACATCGCCATCTGGACAATAAACTAACCCACTGATTATCACCACCTGGTTGTTGCGAGACTCTGGGAAACAGAGAAGTAACAATCCGTCATTATGGCGGACACAGTAGAAAAGAACAGCTCAACATACTTAGTGGTTTTTCCCGCAAAGCTTGAATCCCTTATGAATCGGCTGATTGAAAGGGCACCATATGACAACTTGCTGAGCCGTCTATCTATGGAAAACGAGATTGATAAACACCCGAAGGAGCATTCAGAATATGAGACAAAGCAACAGTGCAGCCCCGATGCCACAGTAATACCCATTGCATCAAAGGACGCATACAAACCAAGGCAACCCTCCCTAGCATCGGAAACATACAGACCGGACCACATAGTAACTGTGCCAAATTGGATTCCACTGATCAAGGCTGGGACACCACTGTGAGACAAGCCTTACTCCCTGCTCATGGAAATGAGCGTAACAGCTATTGGGAACACAAAATACAGAAAATGGCAGGATGGGAAAGCGCTGAAACAAGCAATAGTGATCCGAGGGACAGGAGAAACTACCCGAGATGTTGTACTGCCTATTTTCATTAGCTCCCTCTCGGTAAAAGTCTCTGGGAAGATAGCTGGTTTGTTAACAGCTCTTGGCCTTGGTCCCCCAGCACACCGCATGAACTTAGACAAAGAGAGGTCTTACTTAATGAGACATTGGGGATAGCGGATCTCAATCGCACACTAGTAGAACTGCTGTTAGAAAACATGTAACTTATATTATTACCCCGGTTTAAGGAACACTTCTGTATGGCTAATAGCAGTACCGCTACCGGTTTCAATAGAGAATGTATAATATTTGATCAGTTAATTGCACTGTTATTGTTTTTGTAGTTGGTTACAGCATATATCCTATATGTCCTACGTTATTACAAAAGCTTTGCGAACTGTAAAGCCGACAACAAAGAGGTATAGTTATGTTTTCCTATGTATGGGGTGGATCTTTTGAGGAGTTTTTCGTGGGGAAGGCAGGTGGGGAAGCTCCCTCATATATGATGTTGTCCTACTATCAAATTACTCCATGCGGCTAGCGGCCGTAACTGCGGGAGTATTATAGATAAAACAGAGCAACCCAGATAGTACCAGGGAACCTAATAAACTATCGACTTGGGGCACACCATCTTAAGGCGATAAATAGGATCACGCTACTTGCGTGTTGGTCCCACTAGCAATATTATTAATGCAAGCAGGGATGACCTCCTAATTTTGCAACTCCCTCTCCTTTAACTGAAAACTGGCTCCTTCAAAGCCATTTTCCATGTTAGGGCGCCCAAAGAAGCACTGACGCTAGCCTTTATGTATGAAAGCTGTTATGATTGTGTTATAATAGATGGGCAAATTATTTTGTTAGAGATACCACAACATACAATTCATAGGTATTCCCTAGAAGTCACCTTTCCATACTTCCGATGCAAAATGTGGCTCCTTTATATAGCCTTATGCGCATAATAACTGTTCACCCTGTTAGCAACATGGATATAAAATAGATCCCTAACTTTGACAAAGGGGGCTAAATTATTGATTTACATCTGCATGTGGGTTTTACAGAAATACCATTATGTCATTGTGTCCGGATCTGGCACTAACATGTCTATGAGCATAGTGAAACTATTACTTCTACAATAATTATCGTATAGATGCTGTTTCCTTTATATGTTTATTTACTTTCTTACTTTAAGTTAACCTCTGGAGATATATAAGAGCAGTTTAGGCGGTCCGAGAGTGACCTGAACCAGCAACATAAGGGGAAAAAGAAAATAAGGACTATAACTGTTTAATTGCATATCAAATCAAATGTGATGTGAATATTTAAATTTTTGTTTACATATGGATGTTGTTTGTTTCCAGTCCTCAATGAAAAAGTTTAAAAAAAAAACTAAATTTATGCTTACCTGATAAATTACTTTCTTTTACGATATGACGAGTCCACGGATTTCATCCTTACTTGTGGGATATTAACCTCCTGCTAACAGGAAGTGGCAAAGAATACCACGGCAGAGCTGTATATATAGCCCCTCCCTTCCCCTCCACCTCCAGTCATTCGGTCGAAGGTTATAGGAAGAGAAAAGGAAAGGCTAAAAAGGTGCAGAGGTGACTGAAGTTTACAAAAAATATAAAGAAAAACTGTCTTAAAAAGAACAGGGTGGGCCGTGGACTCGTCATATCGTAAAAGAAAGTAATTTATCAGGTAAGCATAAATTTAGTTTTCTTTTACAAAGATATGATGAGTCCACGGATTTCATCCTTGTGGGAAACCAATACCAAAGCAATAGGACACGGATGAAAGGGAGGGACAAGACAGGGACCTAAACGGAAGGCACCACTGCTTGGAAAACCTTTCTCCCAAAGATAGCCTCAGAAGAAGCAAAAGTATCAAATTTGTAAAATTTGGAAAAAGTGTGAAGGAACGACCAAGTCGCAGCCTTACAAATCTGTTCAACAGATGCATCATTTTTAAAAGCCCATGTGGAAGCAACAGCCCTAGTAGAATGAGCCGTAATTCTTTCAGGAGGCTGCTGTCCAGCAGTCTCATATGCCAGGCGGATGATACTTCTCAGCCAAAAAGAAAGAGAGGTAGCCGTAGCTTTCTGACCCCTACGCTTTCCGGAATAAACAATGAATAATGAAGATGATTGACGGAAATCCTTAGTTGCCTGTAAGTAAAACTTTAAGGCACGGATCACGTCCAAGTTATGTAACATACGCTCCTTAGAAGAAGGATTAGGACACAAGGAAGGAACAACAACTTCCTGATTAATATTCTTATTCAAAACAACCTTAGGAAGAAAACCAGGTTTGGTACGTAAAACCACCTTATCAGAATGAAATATGAGATAAGGCGAATCACACTGTAATACTGAAAGCTCAGAAACTCTTCGAGCAGAAGAAATAGCAACCAAAAAAAAACTTTCCAAGATAACAGTTTAATATCTATGGAATGCATAGGTTCAAACGGAACCCCTTGAAGAACTCGAAGAACTAAATTCAAACTCCAGGGAGGAGTAATAGGTCTAAATACAGGCTTAATCCTAGATAGAGCCTGACAAAAAGACTGAACATCTGGTACATTTGCCAAACGCTTGTGAAACAGAATTGACAAAGCTGAAATTTGTCCCTTTAAGGAACTCGCTGATAACCCTTTCTCCAATCCTTCTTGGAGAAAAGACAGAATCCTAGGAATCCTAACTTTACTCCATGAGTAACCCTTGGATTCACACCAATAAAGATATTTACGTCATAGCTTATGATAGATTTTTCTAGTGACAGGCTTTCTAGCCTGTATCAAAGTATTGATAACTGAATCACAGAATCCTCGCTTAGATAAAATCAAGCGTTCAATCTCCACACTGTCAGCTGCAGAGAAATTAGATTTGGATGTTGGAAAGGACCTTGAATGAGAAGGTCCTGTCTCAATATAAGTTTCTACGGTGGCAGAGAGGACATGTCCACTAGATCCGCATACCAAATCCTGCGTGGCCACGCAGGCGCTATCAGGATCACTGAAGCTCTCTCCTGTTTGATTCGAGCAATCACGCGTGGGAGGAGAGGAAACGGCGGAAACACATAAGCTAGGCTGAACAACCAAGGCACTGCCAAGGCATCTATCAGTTCGGCCTGAGGATCCCTTGACTGGGATCCGTATCTTGGAAGCTTGGCATTCTGTCGGGATGCCATCAAATCCAATTCCGGTCTGCCCCATCTGAGAATCAATGAGGCAAATACCTCCGGTGAAGTTCCCACTCCCCCGGATGAAAAGTCTGTCGACTTAGAAAATCTGCTTCCCAGTTCTCTACTCCTGGGATGTAGATTGCTAACAGATGACAAGAGTGGGCCTCCGTCCAACTGATTATCTTGGATACCTCTATCATCGCTAAGGAACTCCTTGTTCCCCCTTGATGATTGACATATGCCACAGTTGTGATGTTGTCCGACTGGAATCTGATGAATTTGGCCGAAGCCAACTGAGGCCATGCCTGAAGCGCATTGAATATTGCTCTCAATTCCAGAATATTGATTGGAAGAAGAGACTCCATTTGAGTCCAAACACCCTGAGCCTTCAGGGAGTTCCAAACTGCACCCTAGCCCAGAAGGCTGGCATCTGTTGTCACTATTACCCACGAGGGTCTGCGGAAACAAGTCCCTTGGGACAGATGATCCGGCGACAACCACCAAAAGAAGAGAGTTTCTGGTCTCTTGATCCAGATTTATCTGAGGAGATAAATCTGCATAATCCCCATTCCACTGTCCGAGCATGCACAGTTGCAGTGGTCTGAGATGAAAGCAAGCAAACGGAATGATGTCCATTGCCGCTACCATTAATCCAATTACTTTCATACACTGAGCCAATGATGGCCGAGGAATGGACTGAAGTGCTCGGCAAGTATTTAGAATCTTTGATTTTCTGACCTCCGTCAGAAATATTTTCATGGCTACCGAGTCTATCAGAGTTCCCAAGAAAGGAACCCTTGTCTGTGGGACAAGTGAACTCTTCTCTATGTTCACCTTCCAGCCGTGAGTTCTCAGAAAAGACAACACTGTGTCCGTGTGAGATTTTGTCAGATGATATGTTGACGCCTGAATCAGAATGTCGTCCAGATAAGGCGCCACCGCTATTCCTCGCGGTCTGAGAACCGCCAAAAGAGACCCTAGAACCTTTGTGAAGATTCTGGGTGCTGTGGCCAATCCGAAGGGAAGAGCCACAAATTGATAATGTTTGTCCAGAAAGGCAAACCTTAGAAACTGATGATGATCCTTGTGGATAGGAATATGAAGGTAAGCATCCTTCAAGTCCATGGTAGTCATATATTGACCCTCCTGGATCATTGGTAAAATTGTTCGTATTGTCTCCATCTTGAATGATGGAACTCTTAGAAATTTGTTTAGACACTTGAGATCTAAAATGGGTCTGAATGTTCCCTCCTTTTTGGGAACCACAAATAGGTTTGAGTAAAACCCCTGTCCCTGTTCCAATTTTGGAACTGGACAAATTACTCCCATAGTAGAAAGGTCTTTTACACAGCGTAAGAACGCCTCTCTTTTTATCTGGTTTGCAGATAACTTTGAAAGATGAAATATCCCTCTTGGGAGAAAGTCCTTGGATTCCAATAGATAACTGTGGGTCACTATTTCTAGTGCCCAGGGATCCTGAACATCTCTTGCCCAAGCCTGAGCAAAGAAAGAGAGTCTGCCCCCTACTAGATCCAGTCTCGGATCGGGGGCCGCCCCTTCATGCTGTCCTAGGAGCAGGAGCGGGCTTTTTGGATTGTTTACCCTTATTCCAGTTCTGATTAGGTCTCCAGACCGACTTAGATTGGGTAAAATTCCCTTCCTGCTTTGAGGAAGAAGAAGAAGCGGGGGGTCCTCCTTTAAAGTTCCGAAAGGAACGAAAATTATTCTGTTTACCCCTCATTTTAACCGACTTATCCTGAGGTAGGGTATGGCCTTTACCTCCTGTAATATCAGAAATTATTTAATTCAATTCTGGCCCGAAAAGGGTCTTACCTTTAAAGGGAATAGCTAAAAGCTTATGTTTGATGACACATCAGCAGACCAAGATTTGAGCCACAATGCTCTACGTGCTAAAATAGCAAATCCTGCATTCTTTGCCGCTAATTTAGCAATTTGAAAAGCGGCATTAGTAATAAAAGAATTAGCTAGCTTGAGACCCTTAATTCTATCTAAAATGTCATCTAATGGAGTCTCAACTTTAAGAGACTCTTCTAGAGCCTCAAACCAAAAAGCTGCTGCAGTAGTTACTGGAACAATGCAAGCCGTAGATTGTAAAAGAAACCCCTGATTAACAAATAATTTCTTTAGTAGACCTTCTAATTTCTTATCCATAGAGTCTTTGAAAGCACAACTATCCTCAATGGGTATAGTAGTTTCCTTAGGGTAGATATAGCTCCCTCCTAAGGGACCGTTTGCCATGAGTCCTGAATGGTATCTAATAAGGGAAACATTTTCTTAAAATTAGGAGGGGGAGAAAACGGTATACCTGGTCTATCCCATTCCTTTCTAATAATTTCCGAAATTCTCTTAGGAACCGGAAAAACATCAGTGTAAGTAGGTACTTCCAAATATTTATCCATTTTACACAATTTCTCTGGAGGAATCACAATAGGGTCACAATCATCCAGAGTCACTAAAAACCTCCCTAAGTAACAGGGCGGAGGTGTTCAAGCTTAAATTTAAATGACATAACATCCGAATCTGTGTGAGGTAAAACATTTCCTGAATCAGAAATTTCACCCTCAGACAGTAATTCCCTGACCCCCAACTCAGAGCACTGTGAGGGAACATCGGAAATAGCTAATAAAGCATCAGAGGATTCAGTATTTACATTAATACCTGACCTACTGCGTTTACCCTGCAACACTGGTAATTTAGACAATACCTCTGTAAGGGTAGTTGACATAACTGCAGCCATCTCCTGCAGAGTAAAGGAATTAGACGCACTAGAAGTACTAGGCATCGCTAGTGTGGGCGTTAAAGGTTGTGACACTTGGGGAGAATAGGATGGCATATCCTGATTCTCTTCAGACTGAGAATCATCCTTAGGCACACTTACTTTATTTAAAATATGCTTTTTACATTGTAAAGCTCTTTTAGTACAAAAGTTACACAATGTAAGAGGGGGTTGCACAATAGCTTCTAAACACATAGAACAATGAGAAACCTCAATGTCAGACATGTTGAACAGACTAGTAATACCACAAAAGTCGTTTAAACATTTATAGCATAAAATAAACATTAGAAAAAACGTGTACTGTGCCTTTAAGAAAAGAAAAAGTGAACAATTTTTCCAAAATGCTCAAAAAACGTTAAATTATTCCCAAATTTAACTTAAATATCGTTGGTTAATCCAAAAATTACTGCACCCAGAAGCAAAGGCAGAAATAAGGCTTTAGAAGTACTTATATCAACATCTAGTCAAAAGATAGATAAAAATACCCTCTACACCTCGCCACAGCTCTGCTGTGGCGCCTACCTGCCCCCAAAGTACTTTGAATCAAGTTTCCAACCCTTCAGGCTACACAGTCCAGGAGCCACCGAGTCACTGTTTGCTGCTGCTAAGCCTGAAGAAAATGCGCCAAAATAGGCTCCGCCCCTTAAGGTCAAAAGTTGGAGTAGGCCCAAACAACACCGCATGGGAATGCAGTTTTGCACTAAAGTAGAAATACACACACAATACAACCTTCAAGCATAAAAACAATAAGTTTTAAGTGCCAAAAATAAAAAACATAAAACATTGTTTTTAACATTGTCTCCCATGTCACATAATGCCCAAATATCAACTAATGATAAATATAATATAGGGACTCCAGTAACACCCCTCTTATTAAAATAGGTTTTACTGCTTACCCCATCCCCATACATAATGCCAGCCTGTTCTGATACACCAAGTCTCCTCAGAAAAAAAGGCTGCACATACCTTAATGCTGCTTGTAGCATAAAACCGGTCTCCACACTGAAGATGTCTCATGGTTACCTTCAGAAGTCTTGTGGGAACCAGCGTGGATCTTAGTTACAAATGCTAAGATCATTAAACCTCAGGGCAGAAATCTTCTTCCATATCCCCCTGAGGAAAATAGTACGCACCGGTACCATTTAAAATAAAAAACTTCCTGATTGAAGAAACTAAAACTAACACCTCCCTTTACCATGTCTTCCTAGTATAACACAGGCAAAGAGAATGACTGGAGGTGGAGGGGAAGGGAGGGGCTATATATACAGCTCTGCTGTGGTGCTCTTTGCCACTTCCTGTTAGCAGGAGGTTAATATCTCACAAGTAAGGATAAAATCCGTGGACTCGTCATATCTTTGTAAAAGAAAAAGGAACCTAAGCTAGATTGAATATACATTTCAAATGTAAGATTTTGTATGACAATATCTTTAATAAAGTTTTTGAGATATGTTACTGATTAGCAAGATAGTAGACATGTCTTGTAATTACAATGTGTTTACCTTTCATGGTGGAGTACTAGAAAGCTAAAACATGCCTAGGCTATTCCTATGGGAGGAATCCCTGCACTCACATCGCTACTCAACCCACTGCTCAGTCTTAAAGGGCCATAATACCCAAATGTTGAAACACTTGAAAGTGATGCAGCATAGCTGTAAAAAGCTGACTAGAAAATATCTCCTGAACATCTCTATGTAAAAAAGAAAGATATTTTACCTCAAAAGTTCCTCAGAAGCCACCTCCCATTGTAAAGGATTTCTAAGCAGCATTTTAGTGTGTCTGTCCTGGGACATCTGAAGGGATGATCATCGTGCACTCTCATATTATTTCACCAATCAGGTAAAGGAAGCTTACTATGAAAATCCTTGAGAGTTAAGTCAAATCTCATGAGATCACAGTAAAAGTTCATGACCTCAGCACTGCTGATGCTGATTGGCTGCTGTTCATTTCTTCATTTTTTTTAATTTTTTTACCTGCAGCTGGGAGCAGCTGAGTATAACTTTTTACACAGAACTTACTCTGCTGAGCTGAGGAGATTGTGAGGTAAAATATCTTCCTTTTTTACACAGAGATGCTCAGGTGATATTTTCCTGTCAGCTTTTTACAGTTATACTGCATCATTTTCAAGTGATTTAGCATATGAGTATTATGTCCCTTTAACCGATTGTGAAGTTTCACACAAACCAGTAAGTTCAAACTGAATGGAGTATGGTGTATATCAGAGTTTGACAAACCCAGGAGTTTAGGAGCAACTGGCACCTATAATTTTACCTTGGGTTCTTCTCCATATATCTATATACAAATACCACTGTCTGGCTCCTAAATATTGTTACTAGCTCCTAAATTTTAAACAGGTTTGTCAACCCCTAGTATATATGGTCTCCTCCCCTCCCCCTACCCCTTTTTCCTCCTTTCCCTCTCTCTCCTTCTCCTCTTTCTAACCTTCCTACCTTTCTCTTTTGTCTTGTTACAACTAATCTTAAAAGCTTCAGGTTTGAAAGCCAGTCTTGGGTCCATGGTTCCTTGTCAGGCCAAAGGGGACTCACAGGACTGGAAGCTCTTAATGGTATTATTCTAGCATACATATGATGCAGTTAGTATTAATGTGAACTTCTTTGTTTTATTTCACTATGTGCTATCCTTAATTTACAAAGGGGTGGGGAATTAGGTATGGAATAATACTAATATAATTGCTATAAAAATATATATTGTCTGAAAAGCCTTGATCTTTTATTAGTATCTCACAAAGCATTCACTATGGCCATAATTTTCAGACCTATATGCTTTTGTTGTATTCTTGCATTTCATCTAAATAAAAAAACTGTGAAATAAGTATATAGCTTAACTAAAAATAGTTCTGTTCACTACAGGGAATAACCTCCCAGCATTGATCTATACAGTAATTGTTATAGGGACATTGTTGTACAAAAAAAGCTATTTTTAATTGGAGCAAGTTGTTTTAGCATTACAGACCTTTGTTGGGGTTAAACACATGGTTGGGATGTTGCTTGAAGGCTGCTGGGGTCTGCTGGTCCCGGGCTGTTGCGGCCACTGACACAATCAATATTGGCAAATGATCATCTAGGTTGCATTGCTGTCGCTACTGATTGGCTTGCCTGCTTGGGTCCGGCGGTTCCCTGCGGCTCCCTGAGGCTCCATGGTGGTGCTTCGGCTATGTTTTTAAGCGTTTGTTTAACTTGTAATGTTGGAAATGCTGGAATGACATCTTCTAATGAATTAGAGTATGTATGTTTTGCACTACAGCTCATGTATAACCATCTTAGTAAGTGACCTCAGCAGGGGGGATAGTATGAGACGGCAGGCTTTTATATACAGGGAGACTTATGTTGCAATATGACAGCACCCCTTAACTTATAGAGAATTTAGATAATGAAAAAGCAAGTGAAAGCAACTAATATAATTATAAAAAAATACACCTAAAAAAAGAAAGAAAAGAAAACATACCTAGGCTAATCTAAATACTTATGTACAAAATTCACAAAGTGGCCTATTTTCTAAAAAAAAAAAACACTACTTACAAAGCGATATGTTAAGATAATGTTACCTCACAATTACTTGCACCGAGCACATTTCTCTAAGCCAAGCTAAATTGCTCCTATTTAAAACAAGTTTTTCTTTTGCTAAAACCTCAGCGTAAAACATAGCATTGATGTTAATAATACTTTATGGGAAAGTTGAAAGAGAACTTTATAAAAACAAAGCTTACTTAAGACTTGATAACAATTATCCACTAATCCAAGCAACTAAGCATCTATTTGGCACATGAAAAATATGATTATTATTTTAATTAATTTATAAATGCCAACCTATTATGCAGGGCTATGGGAGTAGTTACATGATTATGATAACATTACAGAAACACAGCTGAACTGTAAATGGGTACAGTATGTAAGTTACTATTTGACCTTTATCACCTTAAAGGGATAGTAAACCCCAACATTTTCTTTTATGATTCAGATAGAACATACGATTTTAAACAACTTTCCAATTTAATTCTATTATCAAATTTTCTTCATTCTCTTGTTTCCATTGCTGAAGGGACAGCATTGCACTACTGACAGGAAGCTGAAAATATCTATTTAGCCAATCACAAGAGACAAATGTGTGCAGGCACCAATTAGCAGCAGCTCCCACTAGTGTATGATATGTGCGTATTCATTTTTTAACAAGGGATACTAAGAGAACGAAGCACATTCGAAAACAGAAGTTAATTTAAAAGTGTCTTAAAATGACATGCTTTATCTGAATCATGCAAGTTTAATTTTTGACTTTCCTATTCCTTTAATGTTATGCTGATCTACATTGGTTAAAAAAGAAAAAAACATTTATAGGTGGATTAGAATTGCCTGTCAGAGAGCTACAAAAACATCTACAGACTGAGTTTACATCTATAGGGTTACAATATACATCCAAACAGGTGAAGCTATATGTGCATTGTAGTCCAATACGCATGTACGGGGGGGGGGGGAATCACTTGTGTAAGAACCAATTAGGATGTACCAGTGAGATGTCAACCCCTAATGCGAACGTGAGCACCATTTTCCTGCAGCAGCAAAGAGATGAAGTACAGGACCCTAACCCCAGAACAGCTCTACGTTTTACATCATTTTAAAAAAATATAACATCAGAACTTCTGCTGAGAATACAATACAGGGATGTAGTGTTAGAAGAATGTTGAAGTCGTTAGGATATACTTGTAATGGAGTTTGAGATAAAATGCGTTAATTATAAGGGTCAGAGGATTTTAATTAAGATAGGATTCCCACACAAACATCATATCATAGTATACATTCAAAGTTTTAGTGACAAAATAGTGATATCTTTCAAGTTTTAGATTCTGCCTGAATTCTATCTACCACCTCTGTAAAGAGGGAATTTCTACTTTTTTCCCACAAACATGGTATTAATTGTTTGGCACTATTCACCATCAGTTGAAAGAGTCTCATATTGGGCTTAGTTTTGAATTTAGGGGCTAGGTTAAAAAGAAATTTTAAAGGGTCTAATTTCACACTACTTTATAAGGCAACATTCACATATTGCTCAAATAACTTCCAAAATGGTTGGATTTTAGGACAGAACCACCAGATGTGATACATAGTTCTCTCGTCTGAACATGATCACCAACAACTGTTTGAGGCTCCCAAGAATAAGTATTTAAAGTGATGGTAAATCCTAGCGTTTGTGAAACGCTAGGATTTACCAGTGGAACAAATAAAGGGGACTTTCAGTCATGAAGTATAAAATACTTCATGCTGAAAGTTCCTTTATTTGTCTGAAGTGTTCACCGCACTGACCTCCTCAGGCAACCCATGACAGAACACTGTTTTGCTGTGAGGTGATGTTTCCTCCTCTTAGCCAATAGTCGTGCGGGCCACCTGGCGCCATTCCAGATAGCTATCACTCTATTGGCTAAGAGTAGCGTTTCTATTGGCTAAGAGGTAGTGTTTGACAAATGCTAGGATTTACCATTACTTTAAGTTTCTGTGGCGTAAGGTACCATCTGGTAATCAGTTTGAGATTTGTCTCTAATAACTTCAATAAAGATAGAGTTCCATTCATTGGTCAATACAGTCAATGAAGCCCATTCAAATTTTAATTCCTATAACTATCTAAAATGACTGTGTTGCAACTACAGGACTTTGCTATTTTACTAAACTCCCTTCTCTACTAAAAGTTCACATAAACTTAGCAAAGGCATGTCATTATTTAATGAAATGCATCAAGTTAAATGTGGTTACACCATTAGGCAAATATATATAATGCAATGCATATCCATATGTTTGAAATACTTTTAAAATAATCCAGAATTCTGAAACTATCAAGTTTCCCTATGGATTATTTCTTGCCCTTTGAAAAAGGTGATTCTCCTGTTTTAAACTATGGTGGTCATGGGTGTATGACTTAATTTGTGAATGAGTGAAACATAATTTTAGATCCCTCCAACATAATTAATTTAAAACAAATGTTTAATGGGATAGGACATTTCCTTTTCAAATCTACTACATATCTATTGGGTGTTAAAGGAACAGCCTACACCAGAATTGTTATTGTTTAAAAATAAACGGCTAGATTACGAGTTTTGCGTTATGAGGGGTGCGGTGCTAATTTGCACGTTATTGTCACCGCTAACTTACCTACAGCGCTAGTATTACAGGTTTTGAGCGTAGAGCAAAATTGTGCTCCATACCGTACTCCAATACCAGCGCTGCTTATGTCAGCGGTGACCTGGTTTTACGTGCTCGTGCACAATTTCCCCATAGACATCAATGGGGAGAGCCGGCTGAAAAATAGCCTAACACCTGCAATAAAGCAGCGTAAAGCTCCGTAACGCAGCCCCATTGATTCCTATGGGGAAACTAAATTTATGTTTACACCTAACACCCAAACATGAACCCCGAGTCTAAACACCCCTAATCTTACACTTATTAACCCCTAATCTGCCGCCCCCGACATCGCGACACCTACATTATACTTATTAACCCCTAATCTGCCGCTCCGGACATCGCCACCACTATAATAAACATATTAACCCCTAAACCGCCACACTTCCGCATCGTAAACACTAGTTAAATATTATTAACCCTAATCTGCTGCCCCTAACATCGCCGCCACCTACCTACATTTATTAACCCCTAATCTGCCGTCCCCAACGTCGCCGCCACTATACTAAATTTATTAACCCCTAAACCTAAGTCTAACCCTAACACCCCCTAACTTAAATATAATTAAAATAAATCTAAATAAAAATTCCTATCATTACCTAAATAATTCCTATTTAAAACTAAATACTTACCTATAAAATAAACCCTAAGCTAGCTACAATATAACTAATAGTTACATTGTAGCTAGCCTAGGGTTTATTTTTATTTTACAGGCAAGTTTGTATTTATTTTAACTAGGTAGAATAGTTACTAAATAGTTATTAACTATTTACTAACTACCTAGCTAAAATAAATACAAATTTACCTGTAAAATAAAACCTAACCCGAGTTACACTAACACCTAACATTACACAATTGCCCCAAAGAAATCAGCTCTTTTACCTGTAAAAAAAAATACCAACAACCCCCCCAACAGTAAAACCCACCACCCACACAACCAACCCCCCCAAATAAAATCCTAACTAAAAAAACCTAAGCTCCCCATTGCCCTGAAAAGGGCATTTGGATGGGCATTGCCCTTAAAAGGGCAATTAGCTCTATTGCTGCCCAAACCCTAACCTAAAAATAAAACCCACCCAATAAACCCTTAAAAAAAACCTAACACTAACCCCTGAAGATCCACTTACAGTTTTGAAGAGCCGACATCCATCCTCAGCGAAGCCGGGAGAAGTCCTCAGTGAAGCGGCAAGAAGTCCTCAAAGAAGCCGGGAGAAGTCTTCATCCAAGCTGGGAGAAGTGGTCGTCCAGACGGGCAGAAGTTTTCATCCAGACGGCATCTTCTATCTTCATCCATCTGGAGCGGGGCAGGTCCATCTTCAAGACATCTGGCGCGGAGCATCCTCTTCTTCCGACGGCTAAAGACGAATGAAGGTTCCTTTAAATGACGTCATCCAAGATCCCTTCATTCGATTTATTTGGAGGGTTGGTTGTGTGGGTGGTTTTACTGTTGTGGGGGTTGTTTGTATTTTTTTTTTACAGGTAAAAGAGCTGATTTCTTTGGGGCAATGCCCCGCAAAAGGCCCTTTTAAGGGCTATTGGTAGTTTAGTTTGGGCTAGGGTTTTTTTTTTTTGGGGGGGGGGGCTTTTTTTATTTTGATAGGGCTATTAGATTAGGTGTAATTAGATTAAATATCTGATAATTTGTTTTTTATTTTGTGCAATTTAGTGTATTTTTTTTTAATATAGGTAATTGTATTTCATTAATTTAATTATAGTGTAATGTTAGGTGTTAGTGTAAGACAGGTTAGGTTTTATTTTACAGGTAAATGTGTATTTATTTTAACTAGGTAGTTAGTAAATAGTTAATAACTATTTAGTAACTATTCTACCTAGTTAAAATAAATACAAACTTGCCTGTAAAATAAAACCTAAGCTAGATACAATGTAACTATTAGTTATATTGTAGCTATCTTAGGGTTAATTTTACAGTTAAAGGGACAGTCAACACCAGAATTGTTGTTGTTTTAAAAGATAGATAATCCCTTTATTACCCATTCCCCAGTTTTCCACAGCCAACACAGTTATATAAATATACTTTTTAGCTCTGTGATTAACTTGTATCTAAGCATCTTCTGACAGCCCCCTGATCACATGACATTTTATTTATTATCTAATGACTTTCATATTAGCCAATTAGTGCAGTGTCTGCCACAATCCACGGGCGTGCTCACAATGTTATCTATAGGGTTTACCTGAACTAGCTCCCCCCTGCTGTGAAAAGCAAATACAAAAACATGTGATTAGAGGCGGCCTTCAAGGGCTTAGAAATTATCATATGAGCCTTCCTAGGTCTAACTTTCAACTAATAATACTAAAGGAACAAAGCAAAATTGGTGATAAAAGTAAATTGGAAAGTTGTTTAAAATTACATGCCCTATTTGAAACATGAAAGTGTTTTTTGGACTTGACTGTCCCTTTAAGTATTTAGTTTTAAATAGGAATTATTTAGGTAATGATAGCAATTTTAATTTAGATTTATTTTAATTATATTTAAGTTAGGGGGTGTTAAGGTTAGGGTTAGACTTAGGTTTAAGGGTTAATAAATTTAGTATAGTGGCGGCGACGTTGGGGGCGGCAGATTAGGGGTTAATAAATGTAGGTAGGTGGCGGCGATGTTAGGGGCGGCAGATTAGGAGTTAATATTTAACTAGTGTTTGCGAGGCGGGAGTGCGGCGGTTTAGAGGTTATGACGTTTATTATAGTGACGGTGATGTCTGGAGCAGTAGATTAGGGGTTATTAAGCGTAGGTAGGTTGTGGCGACATTGGGGGCGGGAGATTAGGGGTTAATAAGTATAATGTAGGTGTCGGCGATGTCGGGGGCGGCAGATTAGGGGTTAATAATTGTAAGATTAGGGGTGTTTAGACTCGGGGTTCATGTTAGGGTGTTAGGTGTAAACATAAATTTTGTTTCCCCATAGGAATCAATGGGGCTGCGTTACAGAGCTTTACACTGCTTTTTTGCAGGTGTTAGGCTTTTTTTCAGTCGGCTCTCCCCATTGATGTCTATGGGGAAATCGTGCGCAAGCACATAAAACCAGCTCACCGCTGCCTTAAGCAGTGCTGGTATTGGAGTGCGGTATGGAGCACAATTTTGCTCTATGCTCACTTCTTGCCTGATAACGCCGGGTTTATGAAAACCTGTAATACCAGCGCTGTAGGAAAGTGAGCGGTGACAATAACGTGCAAATTAGCACCGCACCCCTCATAATGCAAAACTCGTAATCTAGCCGTTTGCTTTCTTAAATAAAAAAAAATATATATATTTTACCATTGACTTGTAATTCCACATGGTGCACTATTCTTAGCACAGGGCCACAATATGGATAGCACATCATGGGCTATCAATAGCGCTGCACTTGTTATCTAAGCCTATATCAAGGGTTGCCAGCAACCTATAGGTGACTGGGTACAGGTGGTAAGTGGGGTCACACAATATCTCCCTAAAAGCTCAACTCTTGATCCCACCATCTATATTTTTCACAACTGAGTAGTAATTTTATCCCCTTGGTTGCCAGTAACACATGAGCACACACACAGCCATGATTTAACACCCATGGCTGCCTGTAACAGAAAATTAACAGTTGTACTTCTTTTTTTTGGCCAGATTTGTAATTAATAGAGCCATAGGAGGCCGTTTACATTTAGCGCTCGCATGCAACACCACCCCCTGCCCGCACACAGCCAGTCACGCACGGGCAGGAGCGGTCAATCTCCACAGTCGGACGAGCCGGGGAGATTGAAATTCTCCACCCAAAAGGTGGAGAAGAGGCTAGGAAGCGTCGGTCATCAGATAAATACTTTGTATATAATTTACTAGACAGCCTGCTAAAATACTGGACTGTCCGGTTAAATACTGGACACCTGGCAACTACCTATATGTACAGCATTCTTACAAGCACTGTTGAAACTTTAATTTTTACTTCCATGCCTTTTTAGTTTTCAGTGTGCATGAATTGTAATCTGTCAGCAGTATACACAGAGCATTTACGTACATTATGCAAGATAAGAAATTATTGCCTTCAACATTTTTTATGCCTGCTAAGCCATTTATTACTTTTAACAAGATATTTTATCTGTCCAAAGTGTTTTTTAATTTCTTTACTGTATCTTGTTTTACATCTGTAACAACCTTGTTAAACACTAACTGACTGTCTTGATTTTCCCAAAACATGTAATCTCCCAGTCTATTTCCGCCTATGGATGTGCCACGTGCACAGTTATCTTTCTTAATTATGGTGCACTTTACTCATTACAGGTCAGCTGTGTTTATATAGTAAAAAAATATTTACTTAAAGAAATACCATCAAATTCCCCCATACAGTAGACCTTGGACCATGGAATGTTCAGTTATTGAACAAAATTATTCATAGAAAAATCTAGTAATAATTTGTATACCTAAATAACAATAGCAATCTCCCATCAATAATGATATATATATATATATATATATATATATATATATATATATATATATATGCTACATATTTAACTTTCATAAAATATTTTTTTTTCTCAAATATTTTTCTCAAATATTCACGACAACTATACTTTAGCGGATCAACGGTTAACAAGAGAAATTTTTCTCTGTTTGTTATTTGATCAGTTAAAATTGCAAGAAAGCAACAAAAACTTCTCTGCTATAGCAACTGACTATGTCATGGAAACACATCCTGTCAGTCAAATATTGACTTCCTTCTAGCGGGACATTCCAAATTATCTAGACCAGTGTTTCCCAAACCCAGTAGTCAGGACCCTTAACAGGCCAGATATTCATTATATCTAAACCAGAGCATAGGTGAAATAATCAGCGCACCCAACAAATGATTATTTCCCTTGTGTCCTAGTTAAGAGTATGAATATATGGCCTGTTGAATGGATATGAAACCCAATTTTTTCTTTCATGATTCAGAAAGAGCATGCAATTTTAAGCAACTTTCTAATTTACTCCTATTATCATTTTTTCTTCATTCTCTTGGTATCTTTTTTGAAAAGCAGGAATGTAAGCTTAGGAGCCAGACCATTTTTGGTTAAGCACCTGAGTAACGCTTGCTGATTGGTGGCTGGAATTTATTTAATACATTTTTACCCTCCCATTATATGTTCACATGTTAAATATCCTATTCATTATAAAAAGTCAAGTATAAATTATTTAGAGACGTTTATGTCCTTTTGATTATGTTTTAAAATAAATATACAAATAGCCTTTTTTAAAGTGTCAGTGTGTAATAAATCATTAAGCATCACTTTACCTATTTTTTTCCAAAGTTTAGTTAGTTTGCATTCCTGCTGTTAGCATATATTGGGGTAGATTATAAGTGGCGCTCTATTTAGCGCTTCGCTCGAGCGATAACACCACCAGAAGTAAAGGTTAGCTTGTGCATTACAAGTTGAAAATAAAACTTCTGTATGCAAGCAAAACCCCACGCGCGCTAACTAAACGTCTTTGGATATCACAATTACGTTTATTTATTCTCCACACATTAATCCTACAGGAGTTTTTAATATTTCACATTCCAATGTTCTTCAAATACAGGAACATTTTATTTTTATGTTAAATATATATTCCTATATTTATCTGTTTATATTGATACCATTATATCTATTCATATATATAGGTATAGATATATATTTTACATGAACATTATCAGAATAAAAAGTAATTTTTTTTCTATATGAAGAACAAAGAAATGTCAAATATCTATAACGCGCTTCGGGTTGCACACTTTAGGTCTAACGTGGTGTTGAGTTAGTGCATATGAATAATTAGTTATTTTAAGGCGCATTATGTAAATATTAACTATAAAACAATTAATAAAATATTAATAATAAATAGTATAGATGCTGTAAAATATAGATACATGTATATATTCTATTGATTTTTTTAGAATAGTTTAGTACATTAATAATAATTATTTAAATTCTTAATATTTTTCAATATTTTTTATATTTAATAAATACATAAAGCGCCTTAAGATAGCGAATTCTTCATGTGTGCTAACCTGACACCACATTAGACCTAAAGTGCGCAACCCAAAGCACGTTACGCATATTTGATATTCCAAGTTCTTCACAAAGAAAACAATGTGCTTTTTATTTTTAAACATATTTCTATATATATCTGATAATGTTAATGTCAAATATATATATCTATACCTACAGTATATATCTATATCAATATATACAGATATAACTATATACATATATATAGGAATATCTTTTTAGATATATAATATATATATTTCAAAATACAAAGAACATTTTCCCCAAAAAAAGATAAAGAACATAAGAATGTGAAATATTTAAAGTAAATACACAGTAAAACACATTAGTAAATATTATTATAGAATTATTATTTAGACACATATATTATGTTTATATGAGTGAAACTGGTTCAGTGGCGTATTTAGGTTTTGAATGCATTTTGACCATTAGAGGGCATTAGTTCATGTGTTTCATATAGATAACATTGAGCTCATGCACGTGAATTTACAGAGGAGTGAGCACTGATTGGCTGAAATGCAAGTTTGTCAAAAGAACTGAAATAAGGGGGCAGTCTGTAGATGCTTAGATATAAGGTAATTACAGAGGTAGAACGTGTATTATTATAACTGTGTTGGTTATGCAAAACTGGGGAATGGGCAATTAAGGGATTATCTATATTTAAAAAAAACTAAAATTCTGGTGTTGACTGTCCCTTTAATATTTTTTTGGGTTAGTGTGTAAAATGTTGTTGTTTTTTTTTTTCTTTATTTCATAACAATTCAAAAGAAAATGGGCTAACAAAACACTTGCATACAGGTGGGTTGAATTAAATATGGGAGGGAGGGATAAAGGGACAGAAAGGAGAGAGGAAGGGAGGGAAAGAAGAATACACTTTGAAACAATCACTGCCCTTCACATGCAACAGCATACAGTAATTAACATCATTCAAGTAATAAAACTTTTTAAGTGTCCGTTTAGTATTTACTCCTTGGGTTCATGAATGCAGAGAAAGCTAGCTATTTGTAGCTAACATACATTAGCGCTGAGAGTTTATGATTAGATATCACATGAATGCAGAGGAAGCTAGCTATTAGTAGCTAACATACATTAGCGCTGAGAGTTTATGATTAGACATCACATGAATGCAGAGAAAGCTAGCTATTAGTAGCTAACATACATTAGCGCTGAGAGTTTATGATTAGACATCACATGAATGCAGAGAAAGCTAACTATTAGTAGCTATTAGTAGCTAACATACATTAGCGCTGAGAGTTTATGATTAGACATCACAAGCTGATCTAAGCAGTGCACAGACCCATCCAGTCTGTTAGTTACTAAGACCTGCAATAAGCACTGTGCTCACAGACCCACCACAGCTGACAAGGGGAGGCAGCATATCGGCACAAGGTCTTCTCCTCCAGCCTCACCTTGTAAGCATATCCCCGGGCAAATTTCTCAACAAGAACGCTTCCACTGCAAAAATGCCGGCGGCTCTAAATGAAGCAAAGGTTTAAAGGAGCACTGCCTGTGAAGAGTGACCTTAATCAGCACACATGCCTTGACTTCTCTGTAAAGGCCTGCACTTTATCGCTCACTGTACTGTGTGCTGACTTTTAGAGAGGGAATAGGGCAGATGTGCTGCCCCTCCCAAATCTGCCGGACAAAGCACCGGCCTTGTTGGCCTAGGCCATAATACGCCCCTGAACTGGTTACTTAAATGTATTTATGTTGTGTTTGGTGTAACTTTTATCTTATCCTTAACCCTTTATGTGTGGTCTTTAATCGCGCTAAACCGCACATTAAATTTTATTGTGCTCAAGCTAACGTGTTTACTTGTAAGTTGTAACGTGCGCAAATTTCAATATATTTCAATATTGCTTGTGCACTAACATTAGGTCGCCACTTGTAATCTAGCCCATAGTTGGTCTTTAACCCCTTAACGACCAGTGCCGTACAGGGTACGATGCTCGTTGTTTAGCTCTAAAGGGTCAGTCTAGTCAAAATTAAATTTTCAGGATTCCAATATATGGCATGCAATTTTAAACAACTTTCCAATTTAATTTTATCATCAAATTTGCTTTGCTCTCTTGGTATTCTTTGTGGAAAGCTAAACTTAGGTAGGCTCATATGCTAATTTCTAAGCCGTTGAACTGCCTTTTATCTCAGTGAATTTTGACAGTTTTTCACAGCTAGACATCGCTAGTTCATGTATGTCATATAGATAACATTGTGCTAACTCCCATGGAGCTATTAAAGAGTCAGCACTGATTGGCTAAAATTCATGTCTGTGAAAAGAACTGAGATAAGAGGGTAGTCTGCAGAGGCTTAGAAACCACGTAACCACAGAGGTAAAAAGTGTATTAATATAACTGTGTTGGTTATGCAAAACTGGTGAATGGGTATTAAAGGGATTATCTATCTTTTTAAACAATACAAATTCTGGAGTAGAACGTCCCTTTAAAGACCAGCACCTTGCCCTGCCGGTGTGACCACGCTATTTCACATGCCTCAAGAGTGAGGCATTGCAGAAATAGCGTAATGGAGGACATCCTAGCTAGGGATTGTAGGGACATGCCTGTCAGTGGGGGTGCCTGCATTCATGAGGTACACGCTGCAATCAGTATGTATCTTATACCGTTGCTGGAAGCCTGCATGTAAGGCTATCCAGCAACAGTACAGTAACTGTCAAATATGACAGTTGCTGTGTATACAATCAATGGCTAAATTAATACTATTAGCTAAATTACAAAAAAAACAAAAACACTAAATTACAGAAAATAAAACACAAATTATAAGATCTTTAAACTAATTACACCTAATCTAATAGCCCTATCAAAATAAAAAAAGCCCACCCAAAATAAAAAAAAACCTAGCCTAAACTAACTACCAATAGCCCTTAAAAGTGCCTTTTGCAGGGCATTGCCCCAAAGAAATCAGCTCTTTTACCTGTCAAAAAAATACAAACAACCACCCCAACAGTAAAACCCACCATCCACACAACCAACCCCCCAAATAAAAGCCTAACTAAAAAAAACTAATCTCCCCATTGCCCTGAAAAGGGCATTTCGATGGGTATTGCCCTTAAAAGGGCATTTAGCTGTATTGCAGTCAAAACCCTTAATCTAAAAATAAAACCCACCCAATACACCCTTAAAAAATCTTAACACTAACCCCTGAAGATCCACTTACAGTTTTGAAGAGCTGACATCCATCCTCAACGAAGCCGGGAGAAGTATTCATCCAAACGGCAAGAAGTCCTCAACGAAGCCAGCAGAAGTGGTCCTCTAGACGGGCAGAAGTATTCACTCAGACGGCATCTTCTATCTTCATCCTTCCGACGCGGAGCGGCTCCATCTTCAAGACATCTGGCGCGGAGCATCCTCTTCAATCACGGCTTCTTCTACAATGAAGTTTCCTTTAAATGACATCATCCAAGATGGCGTCCCTTAGATTCCGATTGGCTGATAGAATTCTATCAGCCAATCAGAATTAAGGTTAAAAAAATCGTATTGGCTGATTGGATCACCCAATAGGATTGAACTTCAATCCTATTGGCTGATCCAATCAGCCAATAGGATTGAGCTCGCATTCTATTGGTTGTTCCAATCAGCCAATAGAATGCAAGCTCAATCCTATTGGCTGATTGCATCAACCAATAGGATTTTTTCAACCTTAATTCCGATTTGGCTAATAGAATTCTATCAGCCAATCAGAATCTAAGGGACGCCATCTTGGATGACTACATTTAAAGGAATCTTTATTGTAGAAGAAGCCGTCGATTGAATAGGATGCTCCGCGCCGGATGTCTTGAAGATGGAACCGCTCCGCGTCGGAAGGATGAAGATAGAAGATACCGTCTGGGTGAAGACTTCTGCCCATCTGGAGGACCACTTCTGCCGGCTTCGTTGAGGACTTCTTGCCACTTGGATGAAGACTTCTCCCGGCTTTGTTGAGGATGATGTCAGCTCTTCAAAACTGTAAGTGGATCTTCGGGGGTTAGTGTTAGGATTTTTTTAAGGGTGTATTGGGTGGGTTTTATTTTTAGATTAGGGGTTTGGGCTGCAATAAAGCTAAATGCCCTTTTAAGGGCAATGCCCATCCAAATGCCCTTTTCAGGGCAATGGGGAGATTAGGTTTTTAAATTTAGGATTTTATTTGAGGGGTTGGTTGTGTGGGTGGTGGGTTTTACTGTTGGTGGGGTTGTTTGTATTTTTTTTACAGGTAAAAGAGTTGATTTCTTTAGGGCAATGCCCCGCAAAAGGCCTTTTTAAGGGCTATTGGTAGTATAGGCAGGTTAGGTTTTATTTTACAGGTAAATTTGTATTTATTTTAGCTAGCTAGTTAGTAAATAGTTAATAACTATTTAGTAACTATTCTACCTAGTTAAAATAAATACAAACTTGCCTGTATAATAAAAATAAACCCTAAGCTAGATACAATATAACTATTAGTTATATTGTAGCTAGCTTAGGGTTTATTTTACAGGTAAGTATTTCGTTTTAAATAGGAATTATTTAGTTATTAATAGTAAGTTTTATTTATATTTATTTTAATTATAATTAAGTTAATATTTAAGTTAGGGTTAGACTTAGGGTTAGGTTAATAACTTTAGTATAGTGGCGGTGATGTTGGGGGCGGCAGATTAGGGGTTAATAAATGCAGGGTCGGCTCCAGAACGAATGAAATGGGGGGGCATTTTTTTTCACGAGGGGGCACGCATTTAAAAAGCATGTATGAGAGTCATAATAAGAGCAGACCTACTGTGGCAGTCCAGGGGTTACATTTATCAGATCTCTGGCTGTGCAGGAGTTAGATTTGTTTATATTTCTGGAAGTACAGCGGTTACATGTGTCATATCTCAAGGAGTATAGGGGTTACATTTATAAGATGTCTGGCAGTGCCGCAGCAGTTACATTTACCAGATTTATGGCAGTGCAGGGGTTACATTTGTCATATCTCAGGAATGTCTCCCACATATGACACAGCCAGTGGACACTGTTTGCATGTGTAGCTCTACCAATGACCCTACTAATGATCAAATAAGCTTTTACGTGACAATAAGTTTGAGTGCCAAGCAGTACATTACTTGTACAGATATTATTAATGATATTTACCAGCACACACACAGTATATACAGTATGTATATACACACAAATTATATATATATATATATATATATATATATACAGTATATATATATATATATATATACATATACACACATATATATATATATATGTATATATATATATACATACACATACACACACACAGTATATATATATATACACACACACACACATACAGACAGTATATATGTATATACACACATATATATATATATATATATACAAACAATATATATATATATATATATATATATACACACAGTGTGTGTATGTATGTATGTGTGTGTGTATATCTATATCTATCTATCTATCTATCTATCTATCTATATATATATATATATATATATATATATATATATATATATATATATATATAATAAAACAACCTTGGGGACCAATAGGAGATGTTTTGAAACATGTAAATAATAAACATAAGGCTATTTCACTCATTGTCCCACAGCTACATTTGAAGTGTGTGTATTTGAGCACCTATAATCTGACACACATTTTACACTGATCACTGCAGATAAAGCAGGCACAATGCACACTTGTTTTGTGTGACCTGCAGTGGGGAAACCAAGGAATTCCCAATTTGCTTCTTTATCTGTGGCTGCCAGGATATAAAGCACAATAGGGAAGGGATACTACTCTTACACACACATTGGTTATACGGCTGTGTTTTCACAAAATTACTTCTGCCTTCCCTCTCCCTGACTGTTAGCTTCTCCCAGCACTTCCTGCAGAGGTCTGATGATGTCATCATCTCACTTCAGCTCTGTAGTAAGTGGGCTAGCAGGAGGAGGGGCATTGCAAGCCCTAGGTTAACTTTGAGAGCACCAGCAGGGAAATGCAACTTTATTTGTTATCTGGTTGTAAATAGAAGAGAGTAAAGAGATTAGCTGAGCCCTCCAGTGGCAGATCTCCACAGTCCAGTGGCTGCAAATGGTTCATGCGACATTTGGGACATTTTTTTTAAATCACTTCTTTTGCCCTGGGGGGCACAGCATTCCATTTGGGGGGGCATTGCCCCCAATGCCCCCCCTTAGAGCCGACCCTGAATAAATGTAGATAGGTGGCGGTGATGTTAGGGACAGCAGATTTGGTGGTTAATAATATTTAACTAATGTTTGCGAAGCAGGAATGCGGCAGTTTAGGGGTTAATATGTTTATTCTAGTGGCAGCAATGTCGTGAGCGGAAGATTAGGGGTTAATAACTGTATGTAGGTGGTGGCGACATTGGGAGCGGCAGATTAGGGGTTAATAATATTTAAGTAGTGTTTGAGAAGCGGGAGTGCGGCGGTTTAGGGGATAATATGTTTATTATAGTGGCGGCGATGTCCGGAGCGGCAGATTAGGGGTTAATAATTTTAGTGTTTGCGATGCGGGAGGGCCTTCGTTTAGGGGTTAATAGATAGTTTATGGGGGTTAGTGTACTTTGTAACACTTTAGTTATGAGTTTAATGCTACAGCTTTGTAGTGTAAAACTCATAACTACTGACTTTAGAATGCGTTACGAATCTTGACGGGATAGGGTCAAGCTTGTAATACCGGCGCTATTACAATCCCATTGAAAAAAGACTATACGCAATTTGCGTAAGTTGATTTGCAGTAAGGCCAAAAATGTGTTCGGTGCCCCTAAATCTGCAAGAGTCGTAATACCAGCGGTAGTGAAAAACCAGCATTATGAGGCTTAACTCTGCTTTTTTACTCATAACGCAAGACTCGTAATCTAGCCGATATACTTTTGTGTAGCAGTTTTGAATTGTGTGACTACTATTTAGCTTACTGTCCAAGCATAGCAAATTTTAGTTTTAAACCAATAATTCCATCTCTGTAGTATATTGATGGCGCTCTACAAATAACTGATGATATTTACAATATTTGGCCTATATTTCCTAAAAAAAACTTTAGCTACACTAGTTTTGTAGAAATGATTATAAAGAAAACTGCAAAAAAAATTGTATTTTGTTTATGGATGCACTTAACAAGAGAGCAATATTTAAACCAATAGTGAGCAAAAATGCCGAAATTACTTGTGTCATTTAAGCATGGAAACTAGGAAGAACCATGGTCCTTAAGGGGTTAAGTACCCCTATCAGGCCGGATTTTTATTATATCTGAACTAGACCACAGGTGATATAATCAACTGATGGGTGAGAGTAACCATGGTTACTGATAAGCTAATTATTTTACCTGAGGCCTAGTTCAGATATCATGAAAATCTGGGCTGTTAGGGGAACATAACGACTTATTAAGCAATAATTACAACTGTAGAAAGACGTTTTCAAAATGATTGTAATCGTAAAATATTCCCGTTGGTTTTGTTATGATAAAGAGCATTGCTGGATAGAATGGCAAGTGTCTCCAGAGGCTGGTTGTAGGTGGTCTGAGACGTTCTAGTGGTGCAGTTGGGAATTTTTTACTTACATCTCGGCCCAGCATCTGAAATTCACAAATAATATATTGCCCTTGTGAAGAACCTTGTCTCACGGTTGTGCGCATGAATGTGGACTAGGGATGTGCATTAGGCAACTTCCTTAGCTGCCGAATGCAAAAGAAGGTGGATGCTCACGGCATTCAGCTCTTTTCAGGAGCATAATTTCTTCTTGTGAAAGTGCAACACCATAAAAACTGGATTTGCACAAATCTTAGTGGTTTGCACTTTCACAAAAAGAAATCCGGCTTCAAAAAGAGTGTACGCCTTCTATTGCATTTGGCAGCTAACGAAACTGCCTAATGCATATCCCCAGTGTGAACTGTTTTATACGGGATTTTTTCTTTTAATTTATTTGTCCAAAAGGTTCTAAATATGTTTTTGTGATGCTGGTAATCGCAAGTGTTTTACACGGGACCAGTTACAACATAGATACCTCTCCATGGATTATAATGGAGAGTGATTCACAACTCTCAGTTCTAGCAAGGGGCCGGTACAGATCTTTATGAATTCCCTATTTTTTAAGTTGAAATGCTGCATCACGTTTTTCTGTGCAATATTAGTTTCACAAACAGGTTTTATTTAAAGAGGCCATAAAGCCAAAATTAAACTTTCACAATCCCGCTGAAAGTAAAAATTTTAATGCAAGCGGGTTAGCACACGTATTACAAGTTGAAAGTAAAAGTTAGCGTTTGAGTGAAACCTGTGCACGCTAACTTCCGGACTTCGGATATTGTGACCGTGCTAACTTCTCCTCATAGACTTTAATGGAGTGGTCTGTTCAGAAATAAATCTAACTCATCGCTCGTGCACTTACTTAACACCACGTAAGACAGCGCTAAAGCCGATGGCAGTTATGAATATTTTACATTCCAATGTTCTTTTAAAATATTTATTTCTATATATATGATTTTTTTCAAATATATATCTATACCTATATATCTATATGAATAACATTGAAATATAAAATATTTACATTAAATACACAGTAAAACACATTATAAAACATTCAAATTAATTAAAAACAATTTTCAAAGTTTTGAGGTATCTAACTGGAAAGGGCTGCAGAGTGTGTTTGTATACTATACAGCATATATATATATATATATATATATATATATATATATATATATATATATATATACACGTGTATATGTGTACATATCTGTATATATGAATGTATTTACCTAGAAACATACATAAATACACATGTATATACCTACACACACACACACACACATATATATATATATATATATATATATATATATATATATGCATTATAGCTCTTTCCAGTCAAACACCTTGTCATATACCATATCCCTTTTAACCATTATAAAAAAAAAATACTAATATTTATATGAATAATTTTTATAAGAAAGTTATGTATGGGTGTTACACTTTATTTTAATGTATGTTGTTTTAAGTGGCATTGCTACAGTTCCTGACATCCACTGACTGGAATCTACCTGCACACAGAGTGGGTCAGTGTGCATCTGCGCCATCTACCTTTCACCTGGAGCGGGTTAGCTGGTACACCCCAAGTTACCAGCCTGCTCCTACCAGTACATAGGAGCAGGCTGGTAACTAACTGGAAAGGGCTGCAGAGTGTGTGTGTATACTATACAGTATATAGAGTATATATATATATATATATACACGTGTATATGTGTACATATCTGTATATATGAATGTATTTACCTATAAACATACATATATACACATGTGTATATACCTATACACACACACATATACATATATATATATATATATATATATATATATATATGCATTATAGCCCTTTCCAATCAAACACTTTGTCATATACCATATCCCTTTTAACCATTATAAAAAAAAAATACTAATATTTATATGAATAATTTTTATAAGAAAGTTATGTATGGGTGTTACACTTTATTTTAATGTATGTTGTTTTAAGTGGCATTGCTACAGTTCCTGACATCCACTGACAGGAATCTACCTGCACACAGAGTGGGTCAGTGTGCACCTGCACCATCTACCTTTCACCTGGAGAGGGTTAGCTGGTACACCCCAAGTTACCAGCCTGCTCCTACCAGTACATAAGTGTACTTGGTCCAAATGTGAGTATTTGCTTGCTTTCTGTTCCATTCATCATTTGTTATGCTGATGTACACATGAGGCGCCCCTATGCCTTCTGTTTTTTTCATAGCTACACCCGGATACGTCTATGTGGAGATGAGCAGCCATCCCATCTTATTCCACAAGCATAGTTAGATTATATACATAACCACCATTCCAATATTCCAATTGGGACTGTTGCTGGGACTTCCATTCCCTGATCCTATCGGACTATATGGTTTGATCTTTATGCCATAGATTATATATCTCTTGCATGTACAATTTATCATACCTAATTTGATATATGTAATTTGTAATGTTTTTTTTTCTCAGAACAGGAATATATCAGTTTTAAAAAAATACAAATATTAACACATTTTAAAGCGCCTTCTTTAAAGATGCAGGAAAGAAGAGATTATTTTAATGTGCTTTAAACATTTACAATCTTTAGCTATTTCATTAGCCAAAGGTCACCGTTCTCTCTCTCTAACACCATAATAACAAATAGTATAATTATAATGTAATAACACCATAATTAACAATATTGTATTGTATCTTATTCTAAAGACCAGTCACCAAAATTCTTCAGCTACATTATTCATGGCTTCTTAATCAATGACACAGAGTATTTGGGCTTCTTAAAGTCTGGTAACATCTTATTCATTGTGTGTGTGAGACTTGCTCATGTATCCAAGGATTGATACATAGAAACAAATACATATTCCCAAAGCTTGGAATGCGTTTGAAGCCTAAGGGGGCTGTGACATCTCATTTTGTAACTGTCTGTCAAGAACACGGAATATCCTGGAATACCCTGCAGCGCTATTGTTCTCTCTGGGATGCTAATTCTACAATTTATAATCCTATTTCAATATTTAATCATCTAAAGGGAAAAGGTTGGCAAGAACAATGTATACAATTCTCTTGGTTCAGAGAACAATAACATTAATATTAAACTAGAGAAAATATATATATATATATATATATTTTTTTAAAACGCATGAAATTATATATATATATATATATATATATATATATATATATATATATATAAGACAATGAGCATCTGAGTATGTGAGTGCAGATTGAAAATGGTGGTTAAAAATAATAATTTATAGATTATTTATGTAGTGCTTTTCCTTTCCCATGAACTCTCAATTTTTTTTAGTGGTCACTCTTGTGGCGGCTGATAAATAATAACTATTACTAAAATTAGTCCCCCATTCAAGACATGATTCAGAAAGAGCTCACAATTAAAAAAAAAAATCGAAGGTATTCGGTTTTCAAATTAACTCCTTTATCATGGACAGCATACTGCGGTAGGCTCAGGAGTATGCACGTGTTGAGCACTATACGGCAGCATGTGTTTGAAACTATGTTTGTAATAATGTTAAATATATAGTTCTCAAGACACATGCACGCTCTTGAGAATACCTAGATATTCTGTCATGAAATGGAACAAAGTTTCAACAAAAGATTGAAACAGCCAATAGAATGCAAGCTCAATCCTATTGGCTGATTGGATCAGCCAATAGGATTTTTTCAACCTTAATTCCAATTGGCTGATCAAATTCTATCAGCCAATAGGAATCTAAGGGACGCCATCGTGGATGACATCATTTAAAGGAACCTTCGTTAGTCGTCGGAAATAAGAGGATACTCCGCGTTGGATGTTTTGAAGATGGACCCGCGACGGATGGATGAAGATAGAAGATGCCGTCTGGAGGACCACTTCTCCCGGCTTGGATGAAGACTTCTCCCAGCTTCGTTGAGGACTTCTTGCTGCTCGTTGAGGACTTCTCCCGGCTTCATTGAGAATGGATGTCCGGTCTTCAAAACTGTAAGTGGATCTTCAGGGGTTAGTGTTAGTGTTTTTTTAAGGGTTTATTTGGTGGGTTTTATTTTTAGGTTAGGGTTTTGGCCGGAATAGAGCTAAATGCCCTTTTAAGGGCAATGCCCATACAAATGCCCTTTTCAGGGCAATGTGGAGCATAGGTTTTTTTAGTTAGGGTTTTATTTGGGGGGTTGGTTGTGTGGGTGGTGGGTTTTACTGTTGGGGGGGTTGTTTGTATTTTTTTTTCAGGTAAAAGAGCTGATTTCTTTGGGGCAATGCCCCGCAAAAGGCCCTTTTAAGGGCTATTGGTAGTTTAGTTTAGGTTAGGGGTTTTTTTTTATTTTGGGGGGGCTTTTTTTATTTTGATAGGGCTATTAGATTAGGTGTAATTAGTTTAAATATCTTGTAATTTGTTTTTTATTTTTTGTAATTTAGTGGGGTTTTTTTTGTAATTTAGGTAATTGTATTTAATTTAGTTAATTGTATTTAATTTAGGTAATTTATTTAATTGTAGTGTAGTGTTAGGTGTTAGTGTAACTTAGGTTAGGTTTTATTTTACAGGTAAATTTGTATTTATTTTAGCTAGGTAGTTATTAAATAGTTAATAACTATTCTACCTAGTTAAAATAAATACAAACTTGCCTGTGAAATAAATATAAACCCTAAGCTAGATACAATGTAACTATTAGATATATTGTAGCTAGCTTAGGGTTTATTTTACAGGTAAGTATTTCATTTTAAATAGAAATTATTTAGGTAATGATAGTAGGTTTTATTTATATTTATTTTAATTATATTTAAGTTAGGGGGTGTTAGGGTTAGACTTAGGTTTAGGGGTTAATAAATTTAATATAGTGGCGGCGACGTTGGGGACGGCAGATTAGGGGTTAATAATATTTAACTAGTGTTTGCGAGGCGGGAGTGCGGTGGTTAAGAGGTTAATATGTTTATTATAGTGGTGGCGACGTTGGGATGGCAGATTAGGGGTTAATAAGTATAATGTAGGTGTCGGCGATGTCGGGGAGGCAGATTAGGGGTTAATAAGTGTAAGATTAGGGGTGTTTAGACTCGGGGTTCATGTTAGGGTGTTAGGTGTAAACATAAAATGTGTTTCCCCATAGGAATCAATGGGGCTGCGTTACGGAGCTTTAAGCTGCTTTATTGCAGGTGTTAGGCTTTTTTTCAGCCGGCTCTCCCCATTGATGTCTATGGGGAAATCGTGCACGAGCACGTACAACCAGCTCACCGCCAACTTAAGCAGCGCTGGTATTGGAGTGCGGTATGGAGCACAATTTTGCTCTACGCTCACTTCTTGCCTTTTAACGCCGGGTTTCTGAAAACCTGTAATACCAGCGCTGTAGGTAAGTGAGCGGTGACAATATTGTGCAAGTTAGTACCGTACTCCTCATAATGCAAAACTCGTAATCTAGCCATTTGTTAGATACAACATCTCTCCCCCACTGGGAGATTAAATAATGCTATTGTATCCTGTTTACATAGGTATTCCACATAGAAAATGTTACTCACATTTTCAGTGTATAAGTGGACATCCAACGGGCACAATTAGCTATTTCAAATAACAAAAGGTAAAGGAGCTGTTTGCAAACAATTAAATATATTCCAGTATGTAAACTGGATCATTGGGAAGACATTAAAGGGGAGAAAACTAGGGGTGTGCATTTAGATACTTTATAAGGATCCAAATGCGGAAGAAGGCGAACACTCTTCTTAAAGTTCAACACACTAGAATCTGTGCAAGTCCAGACCCTAGTGTGTTGAACTTTCATAAGAATAAATGCACAACTCCTAGAGAAAACTTTTAAAGTGCAATGTCCCTTTAAAATTGCATCATCTATGTGAACCATGAAAGTTTAATTCTGAATTTCATGTCCTGTAAGGACAGAAGCAAATGAACTACTACAGTGCTGAGACTGTGTTGTAGTAGCAGGTTTAGGCTTCTGAAGTCTGGAATATGTACTTTATTTAACAATATAATGAATATTGTGGGAGAGACAGCTCTCAATCTGTGACAAAAGCAGGACAGTTGGGAACTCTGTTGAAGCAAAGATTGTATTACATTTACTATGAAATTGTTGCTTGAAAGCACAGATATACATATTTTAAATATGTTTGTAATTGTTATTGTCAGTAAAAAAAACTATACAATGTAATTCTCTACAAAAATATATTTTTTAATTTCTGAAATGTTAAAATAAAATGCTTTCAACATTTTTTTTTTTTTTTTTTAAACAGTTTTTTATTGAGGTTGTTATGTGATACAACATTAAAGGAAATACAGAGTTTGTCAGACATATAATAAAGAAATGTACATTGACTTCTCAGATAAGAATATTAATGCTCACAGGGAAATGTATGTTTTGCTAATAACAATATAGCAGACCATAGGATAGGGAACCTAAAGAGATCTAGGCTTAGTAATAAATAACTAGTATATAATTGCGCATATATAATTCACAATTTTCAAAGGTCTCAAGTACACAAAGATCGGTAAGGCAAGAATATTTACCTGTGCATGAAAAGTGTAAAACCAGACATTCTTTATAACAATAGGTATCTGAAATAGAAGTGAGAATAGCAAAAGAACTAGACAAACATAAATGGAACCTCGTTTTTCTTTTAGTATATAAATGCGAAGTAACTGCTAAGTTGGTCACTCTTGGGCCAAGTGTATCGTAATTGCTGTATCAAATGGCAGTAACTTCGGACTATTGTTGTATAAGATATTAGGGGAGGGAATGCAGTGGGCAAGAGCCACTTGTATAATAAAAGGGATTCAGGGAAGGGGGGGGGCATGTCCAGGTGTTAAGAAACAGAGTGGTGTTGTTATGGTACTATTTTGTAGGGTCTCTGCTGGGGCCATTATGAGCTCAACTTACTGGGGTGGATAAAAGAGTGATTAATATACAAAACTAACCCTCTATTATTCTGAGCGTGAGACTTATATCTACTGTACGTAGTATACCAATATATTACCTATAGCAGAACTATTACCTGAGAGTTTAGTCATTCTAACATATATTAGTATAAATGTATCACATAAGCTATGTGAGAATAGAAAATGCCATGAGAGTAGGTCCTTACATATTGTGTATACTATCCGAGAGGGGGGACACGGGGAGGTAGTGAGAAAAGGGCACAGAAATCATAGTTATAAGGGAAGCTGGATGTGTGTGTGGCTTCATGTGGACTAGCTAAAATGTAAGTGGGGTCAGATTAATGAAATGGGTAGGATTAAGGATTAAGTAATGATGGCTTATAACTCAAATTACCAAGATGTGCTTAATGTGGAGGTAGGGTGTTAGCAGGGAGAAGTAGGAGTATAACACATATGGTTTCATACCTTCAGTGGTGACGAAACTTGAATACAGTACTCATTAGCATGGGTGAATAGAGATAGGGAATATATGAATATTTTACTTAAGCCTACACTCATCTAAAACCTAAGGGTAGTTCTGTACACAGGCAGTAAATTTGAGATCTCCAATTTTGTTAGGCATCCTCTATGACATATAGGAGATCTAGGCCCCATAGTGAATTTATATAATATTAAATATCCTGGAGTATATAGTAAATGAGAGTGGGTGAAAAGAAACTAACGTCCGCAACTCTAACGGGGGGAATAGAGGAAATATAATATACTCAACTAACAGCTATTGGTTGTGCAGATGTATATATATGCTTGAACTTAGCCATATTCCTAAGGTATCACAACAGCCCCTACAGGGGGATTATAGCTTATAACAGGCTGCCATAAGACAATAAAATTATGTTAAAATATATAGGAAGCCACACCAGCGCTCCTAATGGTTTTTAGAGCTGACCTAAAATATTATAAAGAGCAGAGCAACGCTAGGGAGCTAGGGTTAGGGTGGCCAGTATGATAACCCAGGGCTCATTATTACTCTAGTTAGTTGTTTTAACATATTAACCATAAAAGGGCAGTGTCATTGAGGTGGGGAACAGCTCTTGTTTAATATGAGTTTCACTATGAGGATATGAGAGTTGTGTTTCCCAAAGAGCTCATATATTCCAAGTAGAGCTATCTAAAAATTAAATAAGCAGAAAGATAATTTTAGAGCGCTAGGCTGCAAACTTGTTATTATTTACCTCAGGCGGACCACAATGTATAATATGTGATTATTATTGCTGAACCACTCTTCTAAATATTATCACCTTAGAGCGTAAAAACCATGAGCATCACCTTGTGTGACTCTAAAGTACAGATGAGATTCAAATTTTCGAAAAAACTGTTTGATATTGGGACTGGGTGTAGCTATTGGGGCACATCATCATCTACATTTAAGAGCGATGAACCACCGTCTGACATTTCTCCTCAAATAGGAAGACTGAAGCTTCATCTCCGTCTCAGACCTTAGCAATTGAGGAAAGCATCACTAGTGTATATAGTATAAAAAAGAAAACGGAGCACAAGTAAACATATAACCAAGACACATAATCAGAACACAGAGTCAAGTAAACTAGTAAGAGGAAACAGAACTATTAAGGAGATTTAACATTAATCACAGAGAATGCCAATGAATGCCTGTACTATGCTATTCTGGCCATGTATCTGAAAGCAAGGTGATAAAATATGAGAACCCCCCATAATTAGATATATATTAATAAGGATACATCAAGCTATACCTCCAGGGGTGGACAAAATGAATACAGAATATAACCTACTGCATATCCGTCAGGGGAGGATTAAACATCCCCCAACCGATATCAGCATAAGTGTGGCCTAGGGCAATGTGGCTACAATATAAATAAGGCAAGTTCTGTCAGAGAGCATGCAACGAGTCATGAGGGGCAGATAAAGTAAAATACTAGTAAGATAACGATTGAAACATAAAATATAACAGTCTTCAACAGGGAATGAATGGCATGTGCGTAAGCCCCACCATTGAGAGCTAAAGTTTACCGAAGTAAGAGTAGTCACAAGGTTATTGCTGTATATGGTTAGGCTTTAGGGCTCTTAGAGCCAGGTTAATAACTAAGTGTAACTCGCTGTAAAATTCTCAAAAAAAAAAAAAAATGTCTAGGAAGCACAGTTACAAGGAAGCCTTATGTGAGAGCGGAAGACTATGGCTTCGATAGCGTAGCGTCCATATTACCCTACTCCAGCTCTCGTGCGGTAACTTAGGGGTAGATTACATCCAGGCTGTAGTTGTAAGGATTCCAGTCCTGCTTTTACTTTTTGCCTCAACTCACCTTCCTCACCTGTACTTAAGGCATCACCCCGCCCCAAACAAGTGCTTAGTTGATGAGTATTGTTTGCTGAAACCAGTGCTCTCTTTTTTATAAGCTATATACTTATCAAAAGAAGTTTTACTTCTACTACTTTAACATTTGGATTTACAAATACCAGCTGCAGTTTGGTCACAAAGGGACTAATAACAACTAGTCTCATTCATCCTGAAGATTGCTATTCCAAGAAGTATTAAGTTATTCAACTCCTCATCTCTACAGGAATTGCTATCTAATTTCCAACAGGAGGATTCTACCAACTACTACTACGGTATTAGTATCAAATCTAATTTACCTTGGATGCCTTAGGTAACGGCTAATTACAAATTTCATGTTTCCTTTTTGAACTTTTGTAAACTGACTTTGTCTCTCAGAAATTACTTTGATTGCAACGAATGTTTTATTTAATTCTATGAACTTCCTTTGAATACATTCTCATACCGGACAGTAACGGACTTTATGTGACGTCACACAGCTTCATACATCTCAGCGTGCCATACAGCTCCTTACAACTCAGCGTGTCTCACAGCTCCATTTACAATCACTAGTCTGTGTTCAGATATCCACGCTGCAAGCCTTACTCTGTGTGCTGTGTCTCGCAGCAGGTCACGCCCCTGTCAGCAGCTGCAGTCTGTGTGTCTCACATCTCTCATGCCTCAGTGATTATTACAATGAACACTATCTCTCACATTTGGGTTTGAGCACAATTATTGTCAAAAGTTGTTATTAATAATAATACTTATTTTTCAGCCTCTAAATATTTATATGGTATAACGATATAATATAACCATATAAAGACTTACTGCCATTACTTATAAAAATCACTCTGAATAAAACAGTCTATGCTGATATAATAGCCTGTACTTCAGTTGTGAAACAAATATAATTTATTTAGTCTCTGCAGTTGTGATTCAAATAACCAAGGAACCTGATATAACAACTAAGCCATAAAATATGGATCCAGCAGAGCTTCCTCAAATTGTTTATAATTTAACACAAAGAGTTGACCAACTTAGTCAAGCCTTTAGAGAGTTACAATTAGAAAATGAAACTTTAAGAAAAGTAATAAAAGACACTGTCTCTATTAAACAGAGCCTTCCTGACAATCTGTCAGAACCATTTATTGCACCTCCAGATTTTTTCAATGGAGATAGGAATTTATACCGTCAATTCAAAAATGCTTGTCTGCTTAATTTCACCCTTAAACCTAAAACATACCCAAATGATAGGGTTAAAGTCCTTACAATGATAAGCTATTTAAGAGGTGAACCTCGCATTTGGGCAGACACTCTCTTTGAGACAAATAATGCTGTTCTTTCATCTTTTTCATCTTTTCTGGATATCATGGATGAATTATACTATGATTCTAACCTACGGTATACTTCTGAGAAAAAGATGAGGAACTTAAAACAAGGTAACAAACCTGTTGAATGTTACATAACAGAATTCAAGCAATATTCTATTGACTCTCAGTGGAACGCCATTGCTTTAAAAAACCAGTTCAGGCTTGGACTCTCTGACGCAGTAAAAGATGAATTAGCCCGAACTGAGTTACCTGAAACATTGGAAGGCCTTATGAAGCTCAGCAGGCAAATTGATAGGAGATTACGTGAAAGAAGATTTGAACGTCAATACCCTGAAATTGTTCATAAGAAGGATAAGGTTTTTAACCATCCCACTTCTAACAGTCCTCATACTGGTTCAACTGGTGCTGAAGCAATGGATATAAGTTTTTTCAGAGGACCTCTAACTCCTGAAGAACGTATCAGAAGGAAGACTAGAGGCCTCTGCATGTATTGCGCATCCTCATCTCATACTTTAAAGGATTGCCCATCTTTGCCACAGAACAAGAAGAGTAAGTACCATACCAATCTTTCTCTCCAGTCAAAGCATAACAACCCTCTTCATTGTTCTTTACTTCTTTCTCTACAGTGGGCAAATAAGCAACTGACCATTCCAGCCATCTTGGATACAGGAGCACAAGGAAACTACATTGACAGTTCTCTGGTTTCTAAAAATAAAATACCATTGATAAAAAAGTTGTCTCCTATTTTCCTTCGTGTGGTTGATGGCTCTGAGATATCATCAGGGCCAATTACACATCACACCATCCCGCTCTCTGTCACTACATTAAAAACACATCATGAACATCTCACTTTTGATGTAATCACTTCTCCATTATTCCCAATAGTACTTGGGCTAGCTTGGTTACAGCTACACGAACCTGATATTAATTGGAAATCCTTAAAAGTTCAATTAAATTCTGATTTCTGTCAACAGACTTGCCATAGAACCTTTTTTCACAGTTTATCCTCCACATCAGAAACTCTGATACCAGAAATGTACAAGCAGTTCTCTGAAGTCTTCAGTAAGAAGGAAGCAGATACCCTTCCCCCACACAGAATCTACGACTGCCCTATTGAACTGAAACCTGGAACCACGCCACCTATTGGACATTTATACCCACTTTGTCAACCGGAACTGGATCATCTAAAAACTTACCTAGATGAAAATCTAAAGAAAGGGTTTATCCGTCCATCGGTTTCTCCTGCTGGTGCAGGAATGTTCTTTGTGCGGAACAAAGACCAATCTCTTCGGCCTATCATTGACTTCAGACAATTGAACAAAATAACCATAAAAAAAAGATACCCTCTCCCCCTCATTCCTGAACTCATAGAAAGACTCAGACATGCTCAGATTTTTACTAAATTAGATTTGAGAGGGGCGTACAATTTAGTGCGTATCCGTGAGGGGGATGAGTGGCTTACCGCTTTTAGAACTAGGTATGGGTTGTTTGAATATCTAGTTATGCCTTTCGGCTTAACTAACGCACCCGCAACTTTCCAGTTCTTTATTAATGACATTTTCCATGATCTCCTTGACACATGTGTTGTTGTCTACCTAGATGACATTTTAATCTATTCCACAAATCTAGAAGAACATATCAAACATGTTAGTTGGGTTTTAGCAAGACTCCAAGTGCATCGGCTATACGCCAAATTGGAAAAATGTATTTTCCACACCAACAAAATAGAGTTCCTGGGTTACTCCATCAGCCCAAATGGGATTCAAATGCAAGATAACAAAGTGGAAGCAGTAAAATCATGGCCCACACCTTCAACACGGAAAGAACTACAAAAGTTTCTTGGTTTCAGTAACTATTACAGAAAGTTCATTCGCAATTTTTCTAAAATTGCAAAACCTCTGACTAAATTAACTAGTGCTAATTGCTCTTTCCAGTGGACTAAAGAACAGGATGATGCGTTCAACTTCGTAAAGAATTCCTTTTCATCTGCCCCCATTCTGAAATATCCTGATCCAAACCTTCAATATACCCTAGAGGTGGATTCTTCAGATTATGCTCTTGGCGCTGTCCTCTCCCAAAGACAGTCTCCTACAGAACCACTACACCCAGTTGGGTTCTATTCAAAAATTATGACTCCAGCAGAGATCAATTATTCCATTGGGGACAAGGAACTTCTAGCCATTAAAAGAGCCTTCGAATTCTGGAGACATCTCCTTGAAGGTACCTCCCTACCTATAGTGATTTATACGGATCACCGGAATTTGGAATATCTACAAAACAATAAAACTTTATCTGGACGTCAAGTGAGATGGAGTCTCTACTTTAGTCGTTTCAATTTCCAAATCATGTACAGGCCGGGTTCAAAAAATGGGAAGGCAGATGCACTCTCACGACGAGATCCAAGACCTATACAGGAAGACTCTCCTACTAGCATTCTTCCCCCTACTCGATTCCTTGCTATCCTATCTCAACAGGATAAGGAATACCAATCTGATCTTTCTTCAGAAGACCAAACCCTACTAGATAGTCTAACCCTCCAGGATGGTTTTTACTTCCATGGTTCTAAACTTTATATTCCAGAACGTTTCAGACAGAAAATAATCAAAGATCATCATGACCCTCCACTAATTGGTCATCCAGGAATCAAACGTACACATGAGCTCATCTCCAGAAGTTACTGGTGGCCATCGATGAAAACCAGTATAAAGGAATATATACAACATTGTACAACCTGTACAGTATCAAAACCAGAAAGGAGACCTCCCTATGGCTATTTAATTCCTTTGGAAGTACCGGAATCTCCTTGGTCTCATTTGGGAATGGATTTTATAGTTGATCTACCACCTAGTTCTGGTCAAACCACCATTTTAGTTGTTACCGATCATTTTTCTAAAATGGCACATTTTATTCCTTTTCATAAGTTACCCACTTCCATTGAAACAGCATATTTATTTCTAAACCACATTGTACGATACCACGGGTTACCATCCATTTTAACTACTGATAGAGGAACCCAATTCACCTCACGCTTCTGGAAAGCACTCACTAATGCACTCCAAATCGATCAAAGGTTAAGCACAGCCTTCCACCCTCAGACTAATGGCCAAACTGAGAGACTCAATCAGTGGCTTGAGCAATATCTACGATGCTATTGCTCATATCATCAAAATAAATGGACTTCCTTTCTCTCCATGGCTGAATTTGCCTATAACAATACCATTAACAGCACTACAAATTACTCTCCCTTTTTCGCCAACTATGGTTTTAATCCAAGATTCACTATCCAAACGACTTCAACACATGACTCACCATCTGTTGATGTGCTAACACAAAACATAGCTGAAAATTTCCTACATTTACGAGATAACATCAAACAAGCTCAGGCGTCTCAGAAGAAATTTTATGATTTACGTCGTAGAGCTTCTCCGAAATATTCTATAGGGGACTATGTTTGGTTATCTTCCAAAAACATTAAAATGCACTTACCAAGTAAAAAATTGGCTGGATTGTTCCTTGGCCCATTCAAAATTCTACACATCATCAATGAAAATGCCGTCAGGCTTGATCTACCTGATTCTTTACCCATCCACCCAACTTTCCATGTATCATTATTGAAACCCTACTTGGGAGATAAACCTGATGTACCTCTTCTACCCCCTTCTCCTATTCAATTGGGCACTGATGTCTATGAAGTTTATGATCTTTTGGACTCAAGATTTTATAATGGGGAATTACAGTATCTGGTCCGATGGAAAGGGTTCGCCCCAGAGGATGATACTTGGGAACCTCATGCACACATTAATGCTCCAAAGCTTATTGCTCGTTTTCATAGACGATATCCAAACAGACCTAAATTCCAACCCGTGGTCGGCTTGCTTGAGGGGGGGGATCTGTAAGGATTCCAGTCCTGCTTTTACTTTTTGCCTCAACTCACCTTCCTCACCTGTACTTAAGGCATCACCCCGCCCCAAACAAGTGCTTAGTTGTTGAGTATTGTTTGCTGAAACCAGTGCTCTCTTTTTTATAAGCTATATACTTATCAAAAGAAGTTTTACTTCTACTACTTTAACATTTGGATTTACAAATACCAGCTGCAGTTTGGTCACAAAGGGACTAATAACAACTAGTCTCATTCATCCTGAAGATTGCTATTCCAAGAAGTATTAAGTTATTCAACTCCTCATCTCTACAGGAATTGCTATCTAATTTCCAACAGGAGGATTCTACCAACTACTACTACGGTATTAGTATCAAATCTAATTTACCTTGGATGCCTTAGGTAACGGCTAATTACAAATTTCATGTTTCCTTTTTGAACTTTTGTAAACTGACTTTGTCTCTCAGAAATTACTTTGATTGCAACGAATGTTTTATTTAATTCTATGAACTTCCTTTGAATACATTCTCATACCGGACAGTAACGGACTTTATGTGACGTCACACAGCTTCATACATCTCAGCGTGCCATACAGCTCCTTACAACTCAGCGTGTCTCACAGCTCCATTTACAATCACTAGTCTGTGTTCAGATATCCACGCTGCAAGCCTTACTCTGTGTGCTGTGTCTCGCAGCAGGTCACGCCCCTGTCAGCAGCTGCAGTCTGTGTGTCTCACATCTCTCATGCCTCAGTGATTATTACAATGAACACTATCTCTCACATTTGGGTTTGAGCACAATTATTGTCAAAAGTTGTTATTAATAATAATACTTATTTTTCAGCCTCTAAATATTTATATGGTATAACGATATAATATAACCATATAAAGACTTACTGCCATTACTTATAAAAATCACTCTGAATAAAACAGTCTATGCTGATATAATAGCCTGTACTTCAGTTGTGAAACAAATATAATTTATTTAGTCTCTGCAGTTGTGATTCAAATAACCAAGGAACCTGATAGTAGTGCTAGTCCGCCCGGTGCGTTAACCCTACTAGATGGCTGTAGAACTGGGCCGCACGGCATGTAGGCCATATTAGATGACTTGGCAGATCCGGGCCATAGCGGTAGTCTTGTTGGCGCCTCAATTTTGTGACCGTTCTGGATGAGGGCTGAGCGCTCTTCCCACGCAACTGTCAGACGGTCATCCAGAGTGGTAACTTCTCTCGGTGGGTTGCTCTGTTCTCTTGATGGACTCTCGGTAGCGGAGTCGTTCAATGGCTCTCGTCTCATCTGATTTGAGCAGGTTGACTTCTCTACTATGTTCATCAGGGGGTCTTCCGCAGGAACCAGAACAGAGGTAGGGTCTCGATCACAGCTTGAAAGGTAGTTTGCAGAACAGTCTGCAGCAGGCGTGAGTTGGTTTTGTGGGGAGTTACAGGCTTCTTGTGAAAAATTCCATTCTTCCTTGATAATGTCCCGTAAATTGCCGAAGTGGGCATCCAGCTTAGCCTCAAGTCCAAGTAACATGAAATTTATCATCGCCTCCATTTTGTCTGCTGCACTATGGAGATGCGTGAACCCCTTCGTCTAAAAAATTGCGTAGTCCTCCAGATATGGCTATACTTCTGCTACACTTCTGCAATATTTAGTGAAATATAACTGATCACCCGGACAAACCGAGGGGAAAATTAGAAATAGTTTGATATGGCTCGCAGCTTGTTTCTTCCAAAGTAGCAAGTGTAAGGCTCCTTTTGGTATATAAGTATCTTCACTGAAGCCGTCTTTAGCTTCTGAATCAAAAGACAAATGCTGAGAATATAGATGCAGGGTCTATCCGAAGATATATTGCAATTCGTTTGGTAGATATACAGAGCTCTAAAATGTGCTGCCAGCCATGTTCGATGCTTGGACACGCCCCCCCATGCTTTCAACATTTAATCATAATGGTAAATATGTATAAGCATCAGTGGTCAAGTCCAGCAGGAACACATGGGAACAGAGTTCCTGCACTATTTTTGCAGGAGGAACTAAGTTTCCCGAACAGAAACACTTCAGTAAACACTGCTGCTGTTGGTGGGAGGAGCTGGAGCACAGCCTGGTTGGAGGGATAGTGAGATCCTCTAGTAATGGGCAGTAACACTTCATACAGTACACTAAATGCAAGCCTGTCAGCATTCCTGCTGTGTGATCACTCAGCACTGTGTGGAACACATGGTGATTACATTTCTCTGTGGCTTTCTCTGGGTTATCAGAAATAGGGTCAGCAGAAATAGGACTATTGCACCTTAAGTGGATGAGACTCTGTGAGTCGTCTCAGGCCCAAAGGCAACCATTCAACCCTTTAATTTCATTAACCAATGTGTATACATTATACACATATAAATACAGTGTGTGTGTATAAAACAATTTTAATTGTGAGGGGGAGTATGTCTTGGTGAGTTCCCACACCATTTTGTGTAGGACTTGACCCCAAGCATTATGGGCCCCATGTATTTTATCGGCGTGCAGAAAAGCTTCTCGACTTGACCAATCGCGTTAGAGAAGGGTCTGTCTAAAACCCAGAGCGAGCAAGTACAGGGTGATTTCACTTTGCCACCTCAGGCTTCTTACAGAGGGAAGTAGGCTTGCATGTACGAACCTGCCCCACAAGGGCTCCATAGCAGTTTATAATGCTTTGTACATGAACCGCTTTGTGTATACAGCAGAGTTGCCTCAACGGCAAGAAAAGGTAGATCAGGGTACTGCACTATTGACATTTAGCTTTGTAGTAAACATTTTGCAACATGTACAAATGACTAAAATACACCCAGTGTGTTAAAGGGACAGTAAGCACATTGGAATTACAAGATATTTATGTTCTGTTCCTATAGAATAACATATCAGACAAGTACAAACATTTTAAAACAAATGAACATCTTGTTTGCCACTCCACTCATACTTGCCTCATTTGGTGGAGCCAATTCAAGCTCGAGTCTAGAGATAAGGCTAGCCACAATCATTATATTAGTATAGAGTGCATTCTTTGGCAGATGTTATCAGTTGAATTAGGGAAAGATGTGTATCAGGGTTAGCCTTGGGAAACCAGCAGGTTGCATTTCAAGTTCTGAGAATGAGAAAATCCACAGTTTTCACAGCTTTATTACATGAAAGGTTGCAAAATAAATAATGAAAGTATATTTCAAAGTTGTTTTACTACACATAACCAAAACATTTTATATTACAATTTCAATGGGGTTAATAGCCCTTTAATATTTATAGTGCTTTTCATTGTTATGACATTTTAGCACAATTATATTTAAAATCACATAACTTTAATCTGCCATACATTCCCAGACAGATATTGTCTCATCCTGCCTAGGGAGGTTCCTTGTCTAATATAAACAAGAAGCGATGCTAATAATTTTATGAATGTCACCCTTTTGATCAAATTAGAGTGACTATAATAATATTTTCAAAGATAATTAGTACTAATTTTCTTTTCTAAAGCTTCAGAAACATATACTGTAATGTTTATTAAGTGCAATAACACACTTTCAATTTGAGAAAGAATGGAATCTATTGGTGCTCTACAAATAATTGATAATAATTTTAAATTGAGATATGAGTAAGCTTTAGTGAACTTGGGAGCTAACTGTTAATGAATCTAACCCACTTAGACCTTCCCAGAATGTACAGAAACCTATCAAATGGGAATGATCTAAAAAGAGGGTATTTTATCAGTCTTAGATACATTTTAGGCTAATATCCGGCTGTAAATATGAAATTGCAGATTGAAAATACTGTATTATTTTTAAAGTTATTACAATTGCTTCTCAGCGGTATAGGAGATACAAATATTTTAGAAAGACAAATCTTGTATGCTATAGAAGTGAGATATGAGCATTTTCAATTGGAATCTATTGTACCCTGTGCAGTATGTTAACTGAAGGTCAGTATTAGAGCACTGGCTTATTAACCAATTATGGTCTAGATTACAAGGGGCACACTAACTGTTGCATGCGAGCGGTATCCCCTTTTTTTGCGCACAACGGAAAGAGCGATCATATTACAAGTTAAAAGTAAACGTGATCGGCAGAGCACAATCGCATTTTACGCTCATCTGGTTAGCGCGACTGAAAACTTCACATTAAAGGGACAGGCAAGTCCAAAATAAACTTTCATGATTCAAATAGGGGATGTAATTTTAAACAACTTTTCAATTTACTTTTATCACAAATTTTGCTTTGTTCCCTTGGTATTCTTAGTTGAAAGCTAAACCTAGGTTGGCTCATTTGCTAATTTCTTAGACCTTGAAGGTCGCCTCTAAACTGAATGCATTTTGACAGTTTTCACCACTAGAGACCGATAGTTCATGTGTGTCTTATAGATAACATTGAGCTCACGCACGGGAAGTTACCTAGGAGCCAGCACTAATTGACTAAAATGCAAGTCTGTCAAAAGAACTGAAATAAGGGGGTAGTTTGAAGAGGCTTAGATACAAGGTAATCACAGAGGTAAAAGGTGTATATTATAACTGTGTTGGTTATGCAAAACTGGGGAATGGGTAATAAAGGGATTATCTATCCTTTTAAACAACAAAATTCTGGTGTTGACTGTCCCTTTAAGGGTAGTGTGTTAAAAAGGTGCACTAAACATAACATAAATACATTGAAAACTATAGCTACCCTCATAAATACTCTCTGATAAAAAATATTCATATAAATATAAAAAAAAAAAAAAATTATATGGTATATGACAAGGTGTTTGACAGCAGAGGGCTATATTGTATATTTACATACATATACACATCTAAATATGTGTGTGTATGCATAAATATTCCAATGATCTTTACATACAGGGAAATGGTATTTTTAGTGTAAATACATATTTCTATATATATCCGTATAGTCCTATGGAAACATACAGTAGGTATATAGATATATATTTTAAATTAAAGGGACACTGAACCCAAATTTTTTCTTTTGTGATTCAGATAGAGCATGCAATTTTAAGCAATTTTCTAATTTACTCCTATTATCAATTTTCTTTGTTCTCTTGCTATCTGTATTTGAAAAAGAAGGCATCTAAGCTAAGGAGCCAGACAATTTTTGGTTCAGACCCTGGACAGCACTTGTTTATTGATGGGTTAATTTATCCACCAATCAGCAAGATACAACCCAGGTTGTTCACAAAAATGGGCCGGCATCTAAACTTACATTCTTGCTTTTCAAATAAAGATACCAAGAGAATAAAGAACATTTGATAATAGGAGTAAATTAGAAAGTTGCTTAAAATTGCATGCTCTATCTGAATCCCTAAAGAAAAAAAATTAGTTTCAGTGTCCCTTTAACATTATCACAGATTATATAGAAATACATATTTAAGATTACAAATTACATTTTCATTTATGTGACGAACATAGGAATGTAAAATATGTGTAACGCGATTGGTGTTTCGTGCTTTAGGTCTAATATAGTCTCGGATTAGCACACATGAAGAATTAGTAATCATAAAGTGTGTTCTTGAAATATAAAATATTAAAAAATACTAATAATAATTGTTAAAAATGATTATGCATACTGTAATATATATATATATATATATATATATATATTTATATTATGGATTATTTAGAATATTTTTGAATCTTTTATATATAATATTTCAAGAACGCACTTTAAGATTACTAATTTTTCATGTGCACTAACCACTGTATTAGTCCTAAAGAGCGAAACATAAATCGTGTTACACATATTTTACATTACTATGTTCTTCACGTATATTTTTTTTAATTTGTATTGTTAAAGGGACACTGAACCCAAATTTTTTCTTTCATGATTCAGATAGAGCATGCAAATTTAAGAAACTTTCTAATTAACTCCTATTATCAATTTTTCTTCGTTCTCTTGCTTTCTTTATTTGAAAAAGAAGACATCTAAGCTATTTTTTTGGTTCAGGACCATGGAAAGCACTTGTTTATTGGTGGGTGAATTTATCCACCAATCAGCAAGAACAACACAGTGTGTTCACCAAAAATGGGCCGGCATCTAAACTTACATTCTTGCATTTCAAATAAAGATACCAAGAGAATGAAGAAAAATTGATAATAGGAGTAAATTAGAAAGTTGCTTAAAATTGCATGCTCTATCTGAATCACGAAAGAAAAAATTTGGGTTCAGTGACCCTTTAAATATGCATTTCTATATATATGTGATAATGTTAATGTAAAATATGTATCCATACCTATGTTTATGTAGGTATATACAGATATAGATAGAAATATATATTTACACTAAAAATAACATTGTCTTGCATGTGAAGAACATTGTAATGTGAAATATTAATAACTCCTGTCGGGTTATTGCACGAGCGCTAGGTGTCAGGTTTTTAACTTCTGCACTCTCCATTGAAGTTTATGGGTTGCGATATCCAAAGCTACCAGACGCGTGCAAAAAGATTACTTGTAGCAAAGTTTTCGCTCAAACTGAAGTGCTAAATAGCTAAATAGCTTGCCACTTGTAATCTAGCTCAAAAAAAGCAAGATAAGTAAAATACATTAGGATGTATGTGGTATATTCAAATTGGCTTCAATTGGAATCTAATTGACAACACTGTCCCTTTAAACAATGTAATAGTTCTCTAACCTAATGGCCTGAGGCCTCAACACATTGATTTGTATACAGCGCATAACATCTCCACTTCTCGAAATTTGGAGAGCGCTCTCTTCTCTTCAACTGACATATATTTTACTATGTACTCTGTTCAAATCAGGTTACATTTTTAGATGCAGTTTTACACAACATTATAGTTAGTTATATTTATACAGTATATGCTTGAGACCAGGAATTTATAGACAAATGTATTACAAGTGACAGTGCGAATGACTCCATAGGGCCGAATTATCATTGTGCGAGCGGACATAATCCGATATTGCGGATCATGTCTGCTGCACATTGATAAATGCCGACAGCATGCGCTCACGGCATTTATCATTGCACCAGCAGTTCTTGCAATGCCGCCCCCTGCAGATTCGCAGACAATCAGTATTCGATCGGGTTGATTTCTGACGATGTCTGTCTGCCGCAAAAGAGCAGACGGACAGATTATGGAGCGGCAGTCTTTAGACCGCTGCTTCATAACTTATGTTTCCGGCTCGCCAGAAACACAGGGCATCATGCGGAGCTTGATAAAAATGCCCCCATGTCTGTTAAAGAGAAACTAAAGCAAACTTAAAGGGATAGGAAAGTATAAATTAAACTTGCATGATTCATTTTAAGACACTTTTAAATTCACTACTATTTTCAAAGGTACTTTGTTCTCTTAGTATTTATTTCTTTAACAGAATATGTACATATCCTACACTAGTGTGAGCTTGCTGGTAAATGGTGCCTGCGCACATTTGTTTCTTGTGTTTGGCTGACTAGATCTGGTATTTCTTAAAGGGATAGGAAAGCCAAAATTAAACTTGCCTGATTCAGATAGAGCATGTCATTTTAAAACACTTTTAAATTCACTTTTATTTTCAAATGTGCTTTGTTCTCTTGTTGAAAAAGAATACACACACCCTACACTAGTGGGAGCTAGTTGCCGATTGGTGACTGCAGACACTTGTCTCTTGTGATTGGCTAACTAGATGTGTTCAGCTAGCTACCAGTAGTGCAATGCTGCTCCTTCAGCAAAGGATAGCTAAAGAATGAAGCAAATTTGATAATAGAAGTAAATTGGAAAGTTGTTTAAAATTGTATGTACTATCCAAATGAGGAAATAAAATTTTGGGGTTTCCTATCCCTTTAATAATTATACTACAGTTATCCATAAACATTGTGGTACACATATTTCTAAACAAACCAATTCTTAATTAAAACCCATATGGTCACTAAATCAGTCTAAGACTATGAAAAAAAGAATTAAATATTCCACCCAGTGCCTATTGTTTTCCTGGCCATAAACTTTTAAAATGCTTGACAAAGGCCCATCACAGGTCATGTTGTATATGTAGTATAATGTTCTATTAGACTTTTTTTTGTGCGTTTAATTTAGTAGGGTTATTTCTAAAGTGCCCATCACTGACACTGGGGTACAGGTAGAAAATCATTTACCCAAACTGATTAGGACCAGAAAAGGTTTGTAATTTGTGAGCGGTGGGTCAAGCCAATCACAGAGCGGACAGCCCAAGGCGGCAGTAAGAGACGTCATAGTGGATGTAGGAGATCAGATAGGCAGATACTGATCATCCAGTGAAATATAAAATGGAGATCCGAGCAAGTAGAATAAAAAGTGTGTAAACTTTATTGTGAACAACACTAACACAGCAACGCGTTTCTCAGCAACACATATGCCGTTTCATCAGGCTGGATAACTAATAAATGACAGTAACGTCTGTAATGTATAAGAAAAGTATTTCCTCCTTACAATTAAAGGGACAATAAAGTCCAAATTAAACTTTCATTATTCAGATAGAGCAGCAATTTTAAATAACTTTCCAATTTACTTCCATTAAAAAAATGTGCAGTCTTTTTTTATGTTTACACTTTTTGAGTGAATATACGTTTATGTATTTGTGATTGGCTGATGGCTGTCACATGATACTGGAAGAGTGGAAATAGACATAACTTTTTTAATTTGAAATAATAGCAGTCATTTTCCTTCACACGTGTGCGTTTGAGGTCCTGCCAGGGCACAGTGTGACACCAGTGCAAGTCATATCTGCTAAAAAAAAGTAGTGTACATTTAAAATAAAAATAAAAAACTTTTTTTAATTTGAAATAATAGCAGTCATTTTCCTTCACACGTGTGCGTTTGAGGTCCTGCCAGGGCACAGTGTGACACCAGTGCAAGTCATATCTGCTAAAACAGTAGTGTACATTAAAAAAAAACAAAAAAAACTTTTTTTAATTTGAAATAATAGCAGTCAGTTTCCTTCACACGTGTGCGTTTCAGGTCCTGCCAGGGCACAGTGTGACACCAGTGCAAGTCATATCTGCTAAAACAGTAGTATACATTTAAAAAAAAAAAAAAAAAACCTTTTTTTTAATTTGAAATAATAGCAGTCAGTTTCCTTCACACGTGTGCATTCCAGGTCCTGCCAGGGCACAGTGTGACACCAGTGCAAGTCATATCTGCTAAAACAGTAGTGTACATACATTTAAAAAAAAAAAAAAACAACCTTTTTTTAATTTGAAATAATAGCAGTCAGTTTCCTTCACACATGTGCGTTTCAGGTCCTGCCAGGGCACAGTGTGACACCAGTGCAAGTCATATCTGCTAAAACAGTAGTGTACATACATTTTAAAAAAAAACTTTTTTATTGTGAAATAATAGCAGTCAGTTTCCCTCACACGTGTGCGCTCCAGGTCCTGCCAGGGCACAGTGTCACACCAGTGCAAGTCATATCTGCTAAAACAGTAGTGTACATACATTTAAAAAAAACAAAAAACCTTTTTTTACTGTGAAATAATAGCAGTCAGTTTCCCTCACACGTGTGCAATACCAGGTAGTGCCAGGGCACAGTGTCACACCAGTGCAAGTCATATCTGCTAAAACAGTAGTGTACATTTTTTAAAAAAAAACCTTACACTACCTGAACGATACAACATCATACCTGATGTTTTAAAGCATGTTATTCCAAACAATTTAGGAACGTTAAGTGATTTATGCCCTTTATGGATTAAAACCAGACTCTGCATCAACTATGTAATTTTCCATGGGAGTTTGACATGGATCCCCCTCCGGCATACCACAGTCCAGGTGTTAGTCCCCTTGAAACAACTTTTCCATCACTTTTGTGGCCAGAAAGAGTCCCTGTGGGTTTCAAAATTTGCCTGCCTATTGAAGTCTATGGCGGTTCGCCCGGTTCGCGAACTTTTATGGAAGTTCGCGTTCGCCAACGCAAAATTTTAGGTTCGCGACATCACTAATGATAAGTACTCATTAAAACCAGTTAAAAGGGATAGTCTACTCAAAATTATACTTTCATGATTCAGATAGAGCATGCAATTTTAAGCAACTTTCTAATTTACTCCTAATATCATTTTTTCTTTGTATCTTTATTTAAAAAGGGAATGTTAAGCTTAGAAGCTAGTTCATTTTTGGTTCAGTACCTGGGCAGCGCTTGCTGATTGGATGGCTACATTTAGACACCAATCAGCAAGTGCTGCCCAGGTGCTGAACGAAAAATGGGCCGGCTTCTAAGCTTAAATTCCAGGTTTTTAAAATAAAGATAGCAAGAGAACAAAGAAAAATTGATAATAGGAGTAAATTAGAAAGATGCTTAAAATTGCATGCTAAATCTGAATCATGAAAGTTTAATTTTGACTAGACTATTCCTTTAACAACAGGAGTGTACACAATATTATCAAAGTCTCATCTATAGGAAGGTAGCTACAAAGAGTTAACTTCTCAGGTATACATATAACATGTTCCATCAGTATGAAATTGATGTAGTAGCCTAAAGATAAGGATATGATTACTCATCATCCTGAGAGCTGAAGAAGTCCTGCAGCTTTTGTCTGTTTTATTTCTAGCTACTCTGATTAACTCCTTCCAGCACAGGCAGGTAAATGAAAATGAAACTAGGGATATGTTAGCCCTTTTAAATAGAGAGAGAACCATAATAATATATTTGTATTTTAGGTATATAATATATAGGGCTCCAGATAAATTGACATGTATTATAGAGGGTCCTTTTGTATTTTTATGTCCTTTTAACCTCTTAAGGACATGACGGAATTTTACTATCATAAAACAATTGAGCAAACTGAAAGCTGTGTCCTTAAAGGGTTAAGGACATATGACGGAATTTTACTATCATAAAACAATTGAGCAAACTGAAAGCTGTGTCCTTAAAGGGTTAACATATTACTGCTCAAACAACAACAAGGTATCTGTGTGGAATAATCTATCACAGATATGATAGTTGTCAGTAAAAACCACTGGTTTTGAAACCTGTCCTCAGACCTCCCTTACAGGCCACATTTTGTCTATATTTGAACCGGAGCACAGGTGAAATAATTAGCTGATTAGTAAATAAGGTTATTTTATCTACGCTCACCCAAGGTAATCCTGAAAATCTGGCCTGTTAGGGAAGTCTGAGGACAGGTTTGAAAACCAGTGGTATAAACTAATGAAAATGAATACTGCAGTATGCAACAGCCATTTGAAACAAGTTTTAATTAAAAAAGAATAGATTTTTGTTTTATTAATATAATCTCACCATCATTTGATATTGCATGTTTTTTTTATTTTCTGTCCTGTTGTTGAAAGAATGACACAACACATCATTTGTCCAAAAAAAGGTCTGATTTAATAAAGTCTTCCCCAACACTTCATCAAAAATTCAACAATTCAAGAAAAATGATGCTTAAATTACAATATCACTTTCTCAATGCAACAAAAACTACAGGTTGTGTAAAAAAAAATGTCAAAAGTTTTGTGGTACAAATACATAAAATCTGTAAATACTATGAAACTTAAGTGGGAGATTTTTGGATTCAGTCTGAATTATTAGAGGGACAGAGCTTTGTTATTATATATGTGGTTTATAACGAACAATATTTATGGTTATGAGACAGTTTCTTCCATTCTGCATGAATATGATTACTGAACCAACATACCCTACATTATTTTAATTCATTATATTATTTAATATACAAAAATTTGTCCTACAAAATCTGTAATAATAACAGATGGTTTTGGTCACACACGTGAGTATATAACAATATTTTTAACTAAACAAAAATATTTAGCTCAGAGGAAAAATAGAGCTTCTCTAGTCTAAAAAATGTATTTACATATCATAAGAAATTTAAAGGGTGATTAAGGGTGAGATAAGAACATGTCATTTTGTCACTGCCAACTGTGTAAATCGATGTGTTTCACCCCCGCAAATAGGTCAAACACATAGGCAAAGAACTGCTGGTCCAGAGTGGAAACTGGTATTAATCCAAAGCTGTACTTTGTCTATGTGTTTAAATCCTTTGAGGGGGTTAAACACATAGCTTTACAAGGTAAATAGTGATAAAATGATAGTGATAAAATGTAAGATTTTTTCACTATAGTGGTCCTTTCATTTTCGTTCATTTTGGTTCTAAGCTTTAAGAGTTTTGTGTGCGATCATAGCTGAAATTAAAGACACATAAAACCCCAAGTTTTTCTGTCATAGTTCAGATAGACAATAGAATATACAATTTTAAAATACTTCCCTATTTACTTCTATTATCAAATTTGCTTTGTTCTCTTGGTATCCTTTGTTTTTGCTGATTGGTAGCTGCTAATATATGTAAAGTAAAAATGATTTAGAGTATGCAATTTTAAACAACTTTACAATTTACTTCTAATATAAATTTTGTTTTCTTAGTATCCTTTGTTGAAGAGTAAATCTAGGTAGGCAGATAGGAGCTTAGGAGTGTGCACATCTAACAATCTATGGCAGCAATGTTTGCAAATATGTATAACATTGCTACAAATACTGCTTTTAAATGGCTAAAGACACGTGCACGCTCCTGAGCTCAACCTATGATTACTATTTAACAAATGATACGAAGAGAACTAAGTAGATTTGATAATGAAAGTAAATTGAAAAGTTGTTTAACGCTGCATGGGCTATCCAATAATTTAATTTGACTTTACTGTCCCTTTAAGAGAATAAAGCACATTTGATAATAAAAGTAAATTGAATTATAAGGTATCTGTGCACCATTTGCAATTAGCATGCAATGTATTCTAATGATGCCGTAATTTTAAATATAACTCAAGGATCCGTTTTAAATTCTTGACTTGCTGATTTATTTAAACTCAGAAAGGTAGGCAAGATTTTATTTTGCAGGGTCATAAAGACGGGTGGACTATAGCAAATTAAATGATATACCACAACAGGGCTTATTAAGGAAACATTCATTTTCAAAATACCATTAGGAACGCAAAATAATATTAAAGGGACATTAAAGTATTTTTTTTCTCTAAATGCTTAGAGTATATCAGCAATTAAATATTACAGTGCAAGAAATCTGTATATAAAAGTCATGTTTTACAAGTGTTTAATGTTGCCATTTTGTTATCCCAATTGAAAAGATTTTGGAAACAAAGTGCACTCCAGGGACACATCCTTTAAAAAAAAGTCTGTTAAATCCCTGCTTTTTATTTCTTTTCTTGTAGCCATTTTGGAACAGATAGGAATGTGCTATGACCTAAACAATCACTGTGTAGGATGTTGCAAGGTGATAATGAGGGAAAGAAGCACAATCTTCAGAGGCATTTCACAGAAAAAGCAGACAAAATAAATTATGTATATTGCATTTTTTATTTTCTGTAATTACACGTTGGGGGGTTATATTTTTAGTTTATAGGGACACTGAAGCCAAATTTTTTCTTTTGTGATTCATACAGAGCATGAAATTTTAAGCAACTTTCTAATTTACTCCTGTTATCAATTTTTCTTTGTTTTCTTTCTATCTTTATTTGAAAAGGAAGGCATCTAAGCTAAGGCGCCAGACACTTTTTTGGTTCAGTACACTGAACAGCACATGTTTATTGGTAGGTGAATTTATCCACCAATCAGCAAGAACAACCCAGGTTGTTTACCAAAAATGGGCCGGCATCTAAACTAACATTTTTGCTTTTCAAATAAAGATACCAAGAGAATGAAGAAAATTTGATAATAGGAGTAAATTAGAAAGTTGCTTAAAATTGCATACTCTATATGAATCACAAAAGAAAAAAATTAGGGTTCAGTGTCCCTTTAATGTCCCTTTAAAAGTAATTAGATCTTACTTAGACCTCACCAAAATAGCCTCCCAAGCTGAGTTTTCATGAATCTAGCTCAGTGACTCCAAGATACATTTTGTACACTGTTTATGGGCAGGAGCACAGACCTGCTAATTGTTGGAGCTTTGTGCATAAAGAATACAAACCCTAAGATAAAAATGCCTAGATATCTAGGAATACCAGTACCCCTTGATTGCAGTCACCTAAGACCCTGTTTAGGGTTAGAGCATCAGAAAAGGGATAACTGTTTTATGAGGGTAACAAGCACAGAAATAAAAATCAGGCCTCAGAATGAGTGTGGCGATACAAATATCCTCAGCCTGATGATGGAGCTGCCTCGGAAATTGACCACAGTATTCACAGTTACCATTTCCAGGTCAAGCGTTAGATCACGGGGTCCTTTGATTGGTCGAGTCATTACCAGGGTGGCACTGATAGGTCCTGTTTGCTATAACCAATAAAGAATGAAAAAAATACTAGTCAGGAATTGTACACAACTAGGTAGTAAATATACAAATAAATCAGAGGTATTGATGTGATAAATCTGCTCCCTGTAGAAACTAATGGGGTCTCTAGAAGCAACATTTTCAAGGGGGATATCTACATTTTATTTAAATCCACGCATATTTTACAGATCAAGTATGGTTAAATCCAAGTAATAATAATGTCAGCAAAGTTTGCTCAGACTTGTTGATTGTCGAGTTGATCTTTTTATGCTTTTATTGTATTTTTTTTTCTTCACTTTTTCAAAGAAGAGCAATTTCAAGACGTCTATTTGCAAAACCATTAAAATCAAATAGTTTTTACGTCATAACAGTTCTATTCCGTATCTGCTTTAAAACTCCTGGAATGTTCATCAATTCATATGTAACCAATTATTTGTATAAGTTTAGAAAAACAAACATATCTGTCATTTATACATGAGTTGGTTTTTATGCCGGACACACTAATGATCTCATTAAAAGGCCATTTTAGTAAAAAAAAAATGACATCTCTAATCTGTTAGAGTATGCAATTATAAAACGATGGACCCTAGACTATTGTTACTTTAACCTCTGCATTGGGGTTAAACACACAGTATAAATACCACTCAGGACTCACAGAGCACTGCTGGTCCCACACAGAAAATGGCGCTGATCCAATCAATAGCGGTAGTTCCTCATCTGAGCAGTACGATAAGCGCTGCTGATTAGATCAGCAGCATTTTTCATGTGAGACCAGCAGTGCTCTGTGTGTCCCAAGCGATATTTATAATGTTTATTTAACCCATTTGTTTGGGTTAAACACACTGTAGTGTAGGGTCAACAGTCTTAAAATGACATGCTGTAATGGATTAAAGAATGCCATTTATGTTTTTACTATAATGGCCATTTAATTAGTTATGTAACTGTTTTTAAAGTTCCTTGAAATGAATAAATGAATTACTTTGATGTTTCAGTAAGCTATTCAGCTGCATGTTAGTTTTTAATCAAATCTATCTTGTTTAATGGAGAAATGAAAGATTAGATAGTATTTTAGCAAGATATATTAATCCCTCAGTTTTGCTTAAATTGGGGTTTTATAAAATCATGTTGATAAAAAATGTGACGCTGGGGAACAGCTTGCTCTGAATCAATATATAAATAATTTATTTAAAAGATCATTCAACCAATTCAGTAGCAAAAGATGTTCAAATATCACAAAAAATCACTCTGTTTTCAATGGTCATCAACATAAATTGCAGTTTTTTGCAACAAAGATTAAACTTTATAAGATGCGAGCTTAATTTATTTTTTGTCTGATTTAACTGTACAAAAAGAAAGTGTTTTCTGATTAAAATGCTCTTTCATACCTAACATTACATTTGGTTTTCACTTGTTTTCTAGTGCAGTGCACCACCTGCTGGTTATAAAAGGTAATACCGTATCTTTACAGAATGCATCATCATTTTATTCAGCTGCTTTGGACATACCAGAAGACTTAATGGGTGAAGCCATACCCCATTATTAACAGTTTCAGATGACTTTGCGCCACAAAACCTTCATGAGCAGTATTGTAATCCATTTCAAAACTTTTCTCACAAGTTTTCACATGATTTTTAAATTTAATTAAACAGTCCCACATAGCTGTTTTAATATCATATATTTCATATGAGATTACCACCTTGTTTGCTGCAAATCCCTTATCTGGAAGAACCTTTCTGGACCTATTACTGTAATAGAAAAGGCTAGCCACTAACCTTTTGTTTACAAAACTTGCATTGTTTTGCGATTTATAATCTTATCTCTACTTAGGCCTACTAGGGAGAGATATGTGATCGGAGTAGGCTTGTATCTTGCCATGTGTTTTTTACATTTTCAGCACTAGGAAATTAAAATTTTTAGATTTAAATGACAGTAAAAGGGGCAAAATAAATAAATTATATTGCAGATTTGTTGTAATATGCACAATCGAGTATTTTTTTATTACAATCTTAAAATGTTTACTATCTCTTTTAAGACAAATATAAATT